>NW_006770658.1:18283-22504 GCF_000442215.2 Lipotes vexillifer
GGGTTAGTGTTAGCGTACGGTTTAGGATTAGGCACAGGTTAGGGTAAGGCTTCGGGTCAGGGTTAGGTTTAGGGTTAGGGAACACGGACGGTTTAGGCTACAGGTTAGGTTACGAGAACGGTTTAGGGTTATCATACGTGTTAGGGCATGGCTTAGCGTTAGCGTATGGGTTAGGATTGGGGCACGGGAAAGGGTAAGGCTTCGGGTAAGGGTTAGTGTTAGGTTTAGGGTTAGGGTTAAGTAACGGGGATGGTTTAGGAAACAGGTTAAGGTAAGACAACGGTTTAGGGTTAGGGTACGTGTTAGGGCACAGGGTAGTGTTAGCGTACCGGTTAGGATGAGGGCATGGGTTACGGTAAGGCTTCAAGTAAGTGTTAGGGTTAGGGTTACGATTAGTATTAGCGTTAGAAAATGGGGATGGTGTAGTGAACAGCTTATGGTATGACAACAGTTTAGGGTTACTGTACGTGTTAGGGCATGGGTTAGTGTTATCGTACGGGTTATGATTAGGGCACGGTTTAGGGTAAGGCTTCAGGTAAGGGTTAGGGTTAGGGTTAGGGTTAGGTAACGGGCACGGTTTAGGGTACAGTTCAGGGTATGACAACGGTTTAGAGTTAGCATACGTGTTAGGGCGCGTATTAGTGATATCGTACGGGTTAGGGTTAGGGAAAGGGTTAGGTAAGGGTTCGGGTTAGGGTTAGGGAACGGGGATGTTTTAGTGTACAGGTTAGGGAACGACAACGGTTAGGGTTAGCATACGTAATAGGGCATGTGTTAGTGTACGTGTACGGGTTAGGATTAGGGCACGGGGTAGGGTAAGGTTTCGGGTAAGGGTTAGTGGTAGAGTTAGGGAACGAAGATGATTTAGGATACTGGTTAGGTTATGACAATGGTTTAGGTTTAGCATACCTGTTAGGGCATGGGTAAGTGTTAACGTACACATTAGGATAAGGGCACGGGTTAGGGGAAGGCTTCGGACAAGGGTTAGTGTTAGGGTTAGGGTTAGGGTTAGGTTTAGGGAACGGGGACAGTTTATGGTACAGTTTAGTGTAGGACAATGGTTTAGAGTTAACGTACATGTTAGGGCATGTGTTAGTGTTAGCGTACGGTTTAGGATTAGGGCACAGTTTAGTGTAAGGCTTCGGGTAGGGGTTACTGTCAGGGAACGGGGATGGTTTAGGATACAGGTTAGGTTATGACATCGATTTAGGTTTAGCATACATGTTAGGGTAAGGGTTAGTGTTAGCGTAGGCAATAGGATTAGGGCTCGGGTAAGGGTAAGGCTTCGGGTAAGGGTTAGGGTGAGGGTTAGGGTTAGGGTAAGGGAATGGGGACGGTTTTGTGTACAGGTTAGGGTACGACAACGGTTTAGTGTTAGCATACGTGTTAAGGCACGGGTTAATGTTAGCGTACGGTTTAGGATTAGGCCATGGGTTAGGGTAAGGCTTCGGGTAAGCGTTAGGGTTAGGGTTAGGTTTAGGATTAGGGTTAGGGAATGGGGATGGTTTAGGGTACAGGTTAGTGTATGACAATGGTTTAGGGTTAGCGTACATGTTAGGGCACGGGTTAGTGTTAGCGTACGCATTAGGATTAGGGCACGGGTAAGGGTAAGGCTTCGGGTAAGGGTTAGGGTTAGGGTTAGGGTTAGGGTTAGGTAACGGGGACAATTTAGGGTACAGTTTAGGGAACGACAATGGTTAGGGTTAGCGTACGTGTTAGGGCATGGGTTAGTTTTAGCGTACAGTTTAGGATTAGGGCAGGGGTTAGGGTAAGGCTTCTGGTGTTAGGGTTAGGGATCGGGTTATGTTTAGACTTAGGGCACGGGGACAGTTTATGGTACAGGTTAGTGTACGACAACGGTTTAGGGTTAGCGTACGTGTTAGGGCATGGGTTAGTGTTAGCGTACGGATTAGGATTAGGGCACGGGTTAGGGTGAAGTTTCAGGTAAGGGTTAGGGTTAGTGTTAGGAAATGGGGACGGGGTAGTGAACATCTTAGTGTACAACACGGTTTAGGGTTAGTGTACGTGTTAGGGCATTGGTTACTGTTAGCGTACGGGTTAGGATTAGGGCACGGGTTGGGGTAAGGATTCTGGTAAGGGTTAGGGTTAGCGTTAGGGAATGGGGACGGTTTAGGGTACAGGTTAGGGTACGACAATGGTTTAGGTTTAGTGTTCGTGTTAGGGCATGGTTTAGTGTTAATGAACAGCTTAGGATTAGGGTACGTGTAAGGGTAAGGCTTCGGGTAAATATTAGGGTGAGGGTTAGGGTTAGGGTTGGGTAATGGGGACTGTTTAGGCTACAGTTTAGTGTACGACAACGGTTTAGGGTTAGCATTCGTGTTAGAGCAAGGGTTAGTGTTAGCGTTCGGGTTAGGATTAGGGCACGGGTTAGGGTTGGCTTTCGGTAAGGGTGAGGGTTAGGGTTAATGTTAGGATTAGTGTTAGGGAAAGGGGACGGTTTAGGGTACAGGTTAGGGTACCACAATGGTTTATGTTTAGCGTACGTGTTAGTGCACTGTCTGGTGTTAGCTTGTGGGTTAGGATGAGGGCACGGTTTAGGGTAAGGCTTCTGGTAAGGCTTAGGGTTAGGGTTAGGGTTAGGGAATGGGGCTAGTTTAGGCTACAGGTTAGGGTACAACAACGGTTTAGTGTTAGAGTACATGTTAGGGCACCGGTTAGAGTGAGCTTATGGGTTAGGATCAGGGCACAGTATAGGGTAAGGCTTCAGGTAAGGGTTAGGATTAGGGTTAGGGTTAGTGTTAGGGACCGGAGACTGTGTAGGTTACAGGTTCGTGTACGACAACGGTTTAGAGTTAGCGTACGTGTTAGGGCACAGGTTACTGTTAGTGTATGGGTTAGGACGAGGGCACGGTTTAGGGTAAGGCTTCTGGTAAGGCTTAGGGTTAGGGTTAGGGTTAGGGAATGGGGCCTGTTTAGGCTACAGGTTAGGGTACAACAACGGTTTAGTGTTACAGTACATGTTAGGGCACTGGTTAGAGTGAGCTTACGGGTTAGGATTAGGGCACAGTTTAGGGTAAGGCTTCAGGTAAGGGTTAGGTTTAGGGTTAGGGTTAGTGTTAGGGACCGGAGACTGTTTAGGTTACAGGTTCGTGTACGACAACGGTTTAGAGTTAGCGTACGTGTTAGGGCAAATGTTACTGTTAGCATATGGGTTAGGATTAGGACACGGGTTTGCGTAAGTCTTCGGGTAAGAGTTACAGTTAGGGTTAGGGAAAGGGGACGGTTTAGCGTACAGGTTAGGGTACGACAACGGTTTAGGGTTAGCGTACATGTTAGGACATGGGTTAGTGTTAGCGTACGAGTTAGGGTTAGGGCATGGGTTATGGTAAGACTTCAGGTAAGGGTTAGGGTTAGCGTTAGGGTTAGGGATAGTGGACGGTTTAGGGTACAGGTTTATGTACAACAACGGGACAGCATTAGCGTATGTTTTAGGGCACGGGTTAGTGTTAGCGTACGGGTTAGGATTAGGGCACGGGTTAGGGTAAGGCTTCGGGTAAGGTTTAGGTTTAGGGTTAGGATTAGGGGTAGGGAACAGGGACTGTTTAGGCTACAGGCTAGGCTAAAACAAAGGTTTAGTGTTAGCGTACATGTTAGGGCATGGGTTACTGTTAGCTTACGGGTTGGGATTAGGGCACAGTTTAGGGTACGACAATGGTTTAGGTTTAGCGTACGTGTTAGGGCACGGGTTGGTGTTAGCGTACGGCCTCGGTTTAGGGCACGGGTTAGGGTAAATCTTCGGGTAAGTGTTAGTGTTAAGTTTAGGTTTAGGGTTAGGGAACGGGGACGGTTTAGGGTACAGGTTAGGGTACGACAACAGTTTAGGGTTAGCGTACATGTTAGGACATGGGTTAGTGTTAGCGTACGGGTTAGGATTAGGGCACGGGTTAGGGTAAATCTTCGGGTAAGTGTTAGTGTTAAGTTTAGGTTTAGGGTTAGGGAACGGGGACGGTTTAGGGTACAGGTTAGGGTACGACAACAGTTTAGGGTTAGCGTACATGTTAGGACATGGGTTAGTGTTAGCGTACGGGTTAGGATTAGGGCACGGGTTAGGGTAAGGCTTCGGGTAAGGTTTAGGTTTAGGGTTAGGATTAGGGTTAGGGAACAGGGACTGTTTAGGCTACAGGCTAGGCTAAAACAAAGGTTTAGTGTTAGCGTACATGTTAGGGCATGGGTTACTGTTAGCTTACGGGTTGGGATTAG
>NW_006770659.1:0-229 GCF_000442215.2 Lipotes vexillifer
TAGGGTAAGGATTATGGTTAGGGTTAGGGCTTGGGTTATGGTTAGGGAACTGGGATGGTTTAGCGTACAGGTCAGGGTACGTCAATGGTTTATGTTTAGCGTGTGTCTCAGTGCATGTGTTAGTGTTAGCGTACGAATTAGGGTTAGGGCATGGGTTAGGGCAAGTCTTCGGGTAAGGGTTAGGTTTAGGGTTAGGGTTAGGGAACAGGGACGGTTTAGGATACAGGTT
>NW_006770660.1:0-201 GCF_000442215.2 Lipotes vexillifer
GGGAAACCCAGAGTATGGTCCACCGTGTGATCAGGCAAAGTTCCTAAAATGCATCTAAGTTTAGGTGCCCTGGAACACGTGTTAGCCATTCAAGACGCTTTCCTGACACTCCTCACACTTGCAGTCAGTGCCTTTAATGTCTTTTTTTGCACACTTTGCAATTTCTGCGTAAGATGGACAGGAATGGGGATAACCAACGAG
>NW_006770661.1:0-252 GCF_000442215.2 Lipotes vexillifer
AGCCTCTTCAATAAGTGGTGCTGGGAAAACTGGACAGCTACATGTAAAAAAATGAAATTAGAAAACATCATAAAACCATACACAAAAATAAACTCAGAATCCATTAAAGACCTAAATATAAGGCCAGAAATGGCAAAACTCTTAGAGGAAAACATAGGCAGAATACTCTATGACATAAATCACAGCTATATCCTTTGTGACCCACCTCCTAGAGAAATGGAAATAAAAACAAAAATAAACAAATGGGACCTA
>NW_006770662.1:0-6534 GCF_000442215.2 Lipotes vexillifer
CGATGCAGGGGACACGGGTTTGTGCCCCGGTCCGAGAGGATCCCACATGCCGTGGAGCGGCTGGGCCCTTGAGCCATGGCCACTGAGCCTGCATGTCCGGAGCCTGTGCTCCTCAACGGGAGAGGCCACAACAGTGAGAGGCCCGCGTACCCACCAAAAACAAACAAACAAAAAAATTCTCAGATTTCTCTAAATTGATTTTCTGTATCCTATAAATACAGATACAGTTTCTTTTCCCACCATTTCTGACAATTAATATATTTTTCCAGTTTTATTTAAGAATGCTGGAGAAGGGCATTCAGTTCAAACATACAATTCCAGTGGCAGTGATGTCCAAAGACAGCCTATTGCAGATAAAATCACATTGAATCTAGGTCCCAGAGAACCTTTTTGTAATCAATATTAAAGTGAAATTTAGTTCTGTGTATTATTTATTCATAAAAATATTATAATGAGATTTATTTTTGTCAATGTTATACGTACAGCAACAGACTAAATATTTATTCATATTTCTCTATTTATAGCCTTAATATTTACAGGTTTATTTTGCTCATCATCTTAATATACTTTAAAAAATATTTTAAACTTTTAAAAATATTCTAAACATAGAATAGTCCACTCAATACCAAAAAAAACAAAGCCAGGGGACTGACACACCCAACTTCTAGACTTACTATAAAGCTACAGTTATCAAGATGGTGTGGTGTTGGTGAAAGAATAAACAAACAGATCAATGGAACAGAATAAAGAGTCCATAAATATATCAACCAATATACATCAACTGATCTTTGGTAAGGGAACAAAGGTAATGCAATAGGGCAAAGATGGTCTCTTCAACAACTGGTGCTGGAACAAATGGAAATCCATATTTGTAAAAAAAAAAAAGGAAAGAAAATGAACCTAGACACAGACTTGGTACCCTCCACGAAAATGAACTCAAAATGGATCACAAATCTAAATGTAGAATGCAAAACAATAAAACTCCTAGAAGATAACAGAGGAAAAAAACTAGATGAACTTGGGTGCAGTGGTGACTTTATACATAAAATATCAAAGGCATAATCCCTGAAAGAAAGAATTAATAAGCTGGGCTTCATTAAAATTAAAAACTTTTGATTGCAAAAGACACATCCAACAAAGAACTATTATCCAAATTTTACAAAGAACATTTAAAACTCAATAATAAGAAAATGAACAAGCCAATGAAAATACGTGCCAAAGACCTTAACAGAAACCACACCAAAGAAGATATACAGATGGTAAACAAGCATATGAAAAGATGCTCCAAATCATATGTCATCAGGGAAATGCAAATTAAAACAACAATGAGATACCCATTACACACCTATTAGAATAGCCAAATCTGGAACAATGACAACACCAAATGCCGGTGAGGATGTAGAACAACAGGAACTCTTATTCATTACTGGTGGGAATACAAAATAGTAGAGTCACTTTGGAAAAAAGTTTGGCAGTTTCTTACAAAACTAAACATACTCTTATCTTCCAATCTAGCCACTGAAATCCTTGGTATTTACCCAGGGGATTAAACCTGCACAGGGATGTTTACAGCAGCTTTACTCATAATTGCCAAAAACTGGACTGAACCAAGGTATCCTTTAGTAGGTGAAATTAGCTGGAGTACAGTCAGTCAATGGAATACTATACAGCACTGAAAAGCACTGAGCTACCAAGCCATGAAAAGACATAAAGGAACCTTAAATACTTATTGCCAAGTCAAAGAATCCCATCTGAAAAGACCACATTTTGTACGATTCCAACTATATAACATTGTGGAAAAGGCAAAACTATGGAGACTATAAAAAGGTTATTTAGGGGGAAAGTTAGGGGAGTTGGGGGAAAGCAGGATTTTAACAGGTAGAGCACAGAGAAATTTTAGGGCATGAAACTATTCTGTATGATACTATGATGGTGGATATATATCATTACCTATTTGTGCAAACCCATGTGTAACACCAATGTGAATATAACAGCACCCTAATGTAAACTATGGACTTTGGGTGATGACAACAGGTCAGTGTAGGTTCATCAATTGTAACAAATGTACCACTCTCATGGGGGATGTTGATAATGGAGGAGGCTATGTGGAGATGGGGGAATATGGGCAATGTCTGTACCTTCTGCTCAATTTTGCTGTGAACCTAAAACTGCTGTAAAAAATAAAGTTTATTTATTTAAAAAAATTCAGAGGACCTTGCAATGGAAGAGATACAAAGCTGACCTAAGGTCCCAGTGTCCTGTTTTCACATCTAACTTGGGCTCAGTTCCCATTCTTGCAGATCTTCTGATCAACCTCTCTAAGGGACATCTAAAGTTTCTAAGGAGTTAAAAAATGTAGAATATTTCAGTTCTTCACACAAACAAAATTTATATATATATATATATATATATATACACACACTCATACACACACATGCAGTTTATTATATTAATATTTAATATTGTTTCTAACTGACCCATACATCAGAGGCTCCATTAGCATAAAAGGGGAGTCCTCTGCCTCTCTAGGCAAAGCAGGACTGCCCAACTACACTTTACAACCACTGAGAAGGGTGATTCTCATGATCCTCCAAGATTTACATTCCCTAGTATCCTTCAGGAAACAAGAATAAGGCTCAACAATTCTGTAAAACATCATTTTGGTTTTTGTTTTGTCTGCTTTCTGCAAGAAAAGCTTTAGAGAAGAGCATAGCACTGAAAGGTGTTTGCACTGGAGACTGGCTGTAGGTCAAGGTTGTTTTTGGTGCAGCTAAGAGCAGGCTAAAGAGAATGCAGCTAGAGCTCAGGGCTCTTTGATTGCATGATTTAGAGATATGAAAGTATCTGGCTTTTTAGTATCATTAGTTAGCAGAAACATGCAAAGCAGCTGCGAAGAAAGGTCTCTTTCTTTCTTCTCCAGATGCTCTCTGACATTTCCACTACTTAAGAGTTTTCTTGCTCACAAGGTTGCCCTTTTCTTTCTGTTGCCATCCTTCACTGTCATTCTTTGGGTGTACTGGTCAGTGGCGCTTCAAGGACATCCCTTCTTTCCTTTGCTAGTGCCATTCCCCATTGTTTTCCTATACCTTTGGATCTATTTCTTCATGCTTTCTTCCTTTCTTCTCCATGTGGAACCCATATCATTTGATCTACTGACAGTTTTCTTTCTTCCTTTGATACCTTCTTACTTCACCATTTTTCCTATCTTCACTCTGAGCTACAGAGACAAAGTATCTCCTACAGAGAAGCTTACTTCTAAAATTCATTTAAACATTCACTAAATGCCTACTAAGTTCTGGCAGTGCTCTGGGTGTTAGGAATACAGGAATGCACAGAGTCCTTTGGGAATTCAAAGTTCCAGGCCAGTATGATAACTACCATCTACAAAGCACTATGAAAAGTAAAAGAGAGTAAATCAATGTTTACAATTATGAATGATTTGTGGAAGCCTTCCCCAAAGAGAGCAATTGGGCTTGGCCTGGAAGAATAAACAAAAGGTTGCCAGAGAATAGTAATAGGTAAGTCTAGCACAGTCAGAGACAATGTAATAGGGAAGAACAAATCTGACTTCACATTAGATCTGCTTCTTTTACTTTAACCTTTGTATTCTGTTGCGTTTGCTTTAAGTTAAGAATGTTGCCTATAGCCTGAAATAAACAGGAGAGCCCATTCTCAAGGCTCTGACCTTTAAGGGTATAACACTTTTCCATTAATATAGAGATAAAAAGTTGCAGAACAGAGAATAACATTTGTCTTCAAGGTTTACAGGAACACTGTGACCTGACCTATCCGGACAGCTGCAAGAACAAAGGATTCCGACACCAAGAGGTTTGCAGCAACCAACCACAGCCCTCCCTCACCTTGCCTTTAAAAGTGCTTTGCTGAAACTCTGGAGAGTTTTGGGTTTTAGGGGGCATAAGTAACCTGTTCCCCTTGCATGGCCCTACAATAAAACCTTTCTCTGCTCCAAACACAAACGTTTTGGTACTGTTTGGCCTCGCTGTACATCAGACACACAAACTTGTATTTGGAACAACAAGGCATGTAGGCATTTAAGAGAGAGCATCATATGGAGGAATAGATCTGTTCCATTTGTTCATTTAGGGGTTCTGACCAGAACTGAGGTTGGGGGTGGATGGTGAAGAATATTGCATATTTCAGGAGCTGGATCATAAAATGGGGAACCACCTAAGAAGTTTAAACCAAACAGCACATAATCAGGTCAATGTTCTAGAAGTGTAACTGTCAACTATACATTAGATAGATCAGATAGCAGGTGACATCAGGAGAAAAAGCCATTCAAAGATTCTTATAATAGCTCAGCAAAGGAAAATGAAGACCTCAAGTAAGGCAGTGAGAGTTAAGACTGAGGAACAGAGAGATGTGAGATACAATTTTAAGTATCGTGATATAAATGGGGGCTTGTATGTTGAATACAAGGAGAGGAAGGACTCTAAGAGGAACACCTGGTTTCTGTCCTGGGCTCTTTAGTTTCATGGTGAAGGCATCCACTAAGGTAAAATTCTGGAACAATGTGACAATTGGGAACAGAAAAAGTTTAATTTTAGATGTACTGAATTTGGGATGCCTATGGATGTTCACATCTATGAAATAGTTGGAAAGAGGTCTGAAAGCTCAGGAGAGAGTTTGGGGCTAGAAATAGAGATTTGTGAGTCACTAGCACATCCGGTAAACAGTATATAAATGATGGGAATAGATTAAATTACCCCGGGGAACATGTATAGAGAAGGATCAGGGTGAGACATGGGACGTGAGGGAAAGCATATATTTAGGAAATGCGAGTTAGACCTAAGAAAGGAGACAAGGAGAAAGTCAGACCTGGAGCAGAACCAGGTGAGAGTGGGATGGTTGATACAGAACCTACGTCAGAAAAGTCAAAATTGGCTATAGTGTGAAATCCTGAAGAGGGTCAGAGTGGACCAAGGACTGAGAGCAAATCTTTGAATATAACAAAGAGTTAATCCTTGGCTTCCTTGTTCAGTATCAGCAAATTGCAGTCAGAGCCAGAAGGCACTGCATTAAGGAGGAAGACTAATCTTTTCAAAAAAATCTATGTGAGAGAAGAAAAGATAAAGAAAGGACCTGGGAATATGAGGAATTATCAGAGGAAGATGCCTTTTATTCATCTGTTTTTCTGATAAGGATGGTGATGATGATAATAAGGATGTTTTTATTGTCTTTAGAACGGGAGATATTTTAGTATGTTTATAGGCTCAGGATATGGATTGTGCATCAAGGAGTAGATTTAAGATGTAGAAGAAAAAGAAAGATAAACATGAAGCTAGGCTGGAGGCAGGAAGAAGCAAAAAGGATGATCTATCAATGCATCATTTCTGAGAATGAAGAAAATGAGTAAGAGTGGATAAGCTGCTGACAAAATCATAGGTATGGAGGATGGAAACAGATATGAGGTCTAAAAGCCTCAATGCCTCAATATTAAAAATGATAAATTTTTAATGATAAACTTGCATAGTTCCTCATGTGTCAGGTGCTATTTTAAGTGCTTTCAACCAACATCAACTTATTGATCCTTGAAAACATCTCTATCAGACAGATGCCATTACTATCCCCATTTTACAGAAGAAGACAGAGAGACAGAGAGAAGTTAAATTATTTACCCAGGATCACCAAATAACTTGCAGAGCAAGGGCTTGAACACAGCCTAGATGTGTCCCTGCTCCTAACCTCTGTGCTATACTGCTCCTCTAAACAATAAGGTATCAAGTGGAAGGAGGTGGGGATCAGTAGGGGGATTTGGAAAAAAAAAAAATGCCAAGAAAATGATTTGGCACAGACCAATAAGGAACAAATAAAAAGAGAGAAGAATGGATTAAAGTCTTAAACATAAGACCTGAAACTGTAAAAACTCCTAGAAGATAACAGAGAAAAAGCTTCATCACATTGGTCTTGGCAATGATTTCATGAATATGACACCAAAAGCAAGTGCAAAAAGAGCAAAAATAAACAACTGGGACTACATCAAACTAAGAAGCTTTTTAACCTCCCTGACAACTTTCAGGTCAAAACTATTACCAAGAGGGTATTTTACTCACACCAGTTTAAAAACATAATCCTAAGTCATGGATTAAGCCCAATATTATTATTATCCCTCTCTTTGATTGACCTTCTGTTTTTGAATATTAATTCTACCTCTCTTTGATTGTAGGATTTTAGTATCATTAACGGGCTACAGAGCAAATCCAAAGGTAGATTTAAAAGAAAAAAAATCATATAATTCCAAATCATTTCAGGGGATTAAAAAACAACACTAAGAAACTTCTGCACAGCAAAGGAAACAATAAACAGAACGAAAATGTTACCTACAGATTGAGAAAATATTCATAAACCATATATCTGGTAAGGGATTAATATCCACAATATATAAAGAACTCCTACAACTCAATAGTAAAAAAAAAAAAGAAGTAATAATAATGACCGGCTTAAAAATGGGCTAAGGGGCTTCCCTGGTGGCGCAGTGGTTGAGAGTCCGCCTGCCGATGCAGGGGACATGGG
>NW_006770663.1:0-342 GCF_000442215.2 Lipotes vexillifer
TTCTTTCTTTCTTTCTTTCTTTCTTTCTTTCTTTCTTTCTTCCTTCCTTCCTTCCTTCCTTCCGTCCTTGCTTCCCTCCTTTCTTTCTTTCTTTCTTTCTTTCTTTCTTTCTCTCTTTCTTTCTTTCTTCTGACTTCTACTAATTCTCTCTAATTTTTCACCCTTTTATTCTGAGCCATGTGAATGAAAGACACTTGGTGCTCCAGCCAGGAGTCAGGGTTCTGCCTTTGAGGTGGGAGAGCCAATTACAGGACACTGGTCAACAAGACACCTTCCAGTTCCACATAATATCAAATGGCAAAAATCTCCCAGAGACCTCCATCTTAACACCAGCACCCAGCT
>NW_006770664.1:0-507 GCF_000442215.2 Lipotes vexillifer
GTGCAGGCTCAGCGGCCGTGGCTCATGGGCCCAGCCTCTCCACAGCATGTGGGATCTTCCTGTACTGGGGCACGAACCCGTGTCTCCTGCATTGGCAGGCGGACTCTCAACCACAGTGCCACCAGGGAAGCCCTATGATCTGTTTTGAGATAATTTTTGTATATGACATGAGGTATGTTGGAATTTTAAAATAACAGTAGGATTAGAGAAATTGTTTTTAAAATAAAATTATGTAAGTAAAAGTGTGGTATATTTAATGAAAACTATAAAGTATATAAAGTGCAGGCATGTGTGAATATGGCAAAGATTGTGAAGTAATGTATGGCTAATCGAACTAATGACTTTTAGATCTTTCCCACATTGATTAATAGTAAATTATACTCTGAATGGGGGCAGAATACTCATCCAAAATTTTGTTTTTCTACAAATTTTTATTTTGAAAATTTTCAAACCTACAGAAATTTTTTTTTTTTTTTTCGGTACGCAGGCCTCTCACTGTTGTGGCCT
>NW_006770667.1:0-31075 GCF_000442215.2 Lipotes vexillifer
TATAAAGCAGAAACTAACACACCATTGTAAAGCAATTATACTCCAATAAAGATGAAAAAAAAGTAACAATGGAAATTAAAAAAAAAAAAAAAACAGAATGGCAAGTTTTTTTTAACAATCCTACCATTGAAAGATAGGCTTTATGTCCCTTCCCCTTGAATCTAGGCAGGTTTATGACTATTTCAACTTATCACGTGGAACAAAAAGGACACTATTTTTTGAAACTAGCTAATAAAAGGTAATGGATTTTCTACCTTGTTCTCAGATACCATTGCTCTCCAATCCCCAGGTTATTATGAAAGAAGTTGCACAACCTGAGATTCCATGCTGTGAAGATGCCAAAGAGGCGTAATCGTTATGTTAGAGAATTTACAGCCAAGTGGATTTTGAATCACTGCAGCTGTCTTGTGGTTGGGCCACAGAGGGTGGAGTCAACCCTCTTCTCCCAAAATACTGATTTGGATGTCAAGACTGCTGACACTACACACACACCATGAGTGCATGAAAATACTTATTATTAATATAATCAGGCTTCTAGGGACAACAGGGCAGGCACCCAGCAAAAGAAGGGGTGGGTGGCTCTGATTTTTCTTGTAGTTGGGGGTGGGGTCAAGGTGATAGCTCACACACACCGGCCAGGGCTTGAAGGAACTTCCTGCCAGTGCCAAAAGAGGGAGCATGTGTGCTTTCTTATGAACTTGTCCTGAGGTGGAGCAAAAATAAGGTGGAGATGTGGGGCTTGAAAGCTGGTAGTTAAACATCAAAACTGGAGTCAGACTCTATTACACAAGTCAAGGAAGCAAATACATGAGTGAGGGACCCTCCATTGGATTCTAATCTATAGCCATTTGAATCAGCAATTTGAGTCTTCCCAGAAATCATAAAGGAGGAACAAACCATCTTCTCTGTCCTCTACTTGAAATTCTGACTCACAAATTCCATGAACCTAAAAGAAATGGGTGTTATTTTGTGATCTAATATTGTAGTGGTTTGTTAGGAAGCCATAGATAAACTGAATATTATGGGATCAAGGACCCCAAAGTCCAAGAAGTTGATTTTTCCCAGACTCTCATGAACTACTAACCATTAGGCTTTGTTAGCTTGGTAACTGTCCCCAGATTTTGTTTTTCCCACGCAAAGGCACTCATGTGCGCACTTTCACATTTTACTAGGTATTAATAAAATTATTGCAGGGAATGAGTCACTTTAACCTAATTATATTCTCTACATGATAGGTTAAACAGTTAGTAATGAAAACATAATGAATCATAACAAAAAGAATGAAGATGAAAGATAATTTTATGTGATAGTTAATATTCAGAGCAATTATGGAAAAAGTGCATTAGAAGTACTTTCAATTTTACTATTAATATCTCTGATTTAATAAATATGGTTAGAATCATAAACCTGATATTTAATTATTCTGTTTTTTATTGTTATTAAATTGTCAATAACCATATTTCTACAAGTCTAGATATTTTGAGGAATGCAAGCAATTTTGTCAAATGCAAAGCACTGTAACTTCCATGGCATAGACTGCAACACATGTAATTCACATAAAAGCAAATAAATATTTATATTTAGCAAACTTGTAAATATTATTCTAGCCTGACTGTTGTGAAAGATAAACAGTGATATCCCACTGTAACTCTGAAAACTTTCATTCTCTAAATATATACACTGAAGATAGAATCAGCAGAAAATAAAAACTGTGTTTAATTCATACGTACTTGATACATTTTTAAGCACATTATTTCCCACTGATAAATCTCATGTCAGTCAGTAATATCTTTAATAAATTAAGAAAATCAACATAAGCAGATCATCAACTAGTTGTAAAAAAAATGCATATGACCAATAATTAGTACTATTTAATTTCCCTAATGAAGTTAAATCTATTTGTTTCTCTGCTTTAATACCTTATATGGGATTTCTTTTAACAGCAGCTTTATAGGTTCCTAAAGTCAATTTTAAAGGTGTACTTTCCCATGACAAGCTATGAATCTAAACCATTGCTATATTAATAAAAAGAATGAAATCTTACCATTTGCAACAATATAAATGGAACTGGAGGGTATTATGTTTAGTCAAATAAGTTAGATAGAGAAAGACAAATACTGTATGTTTTCACTTATATATGGAATCTAACATGTAAAACAAACAAACATAAGAAAACAGAAACAGACTCACAGATACATAGAATAAACTAGTGATTACCAGAGGAGAGATAGGTGGAAGGAGGGGCAAAATAGGTAAAGGGAATTAAGAGGTATAAACTACTAGGCATAAAATAAGTTACAAGGATATAATGTACAGCAAAGGAAACATTGTCAGTATTTTAGAATAACTTTATGTGGAGTATAATCTATAAAAATGTCAAATCACTATGTTGTACACCTGAAACTAATCTAATAATATTTAAGTAAAAATTAAATATATAATAAATAAATTTTAATAAAAATATTTTCATTATATGAATAAGTATTTTCATATGTTTATTTTAATTTGCCAAATTTAGGTGGATATTGGGTTATCAAAATTATTCACATTATGTATTAAAATATTCTATTTTATTGCAGACATTAGTTATAAGATAAACTGAAAATATGAAAAGCAAATTGGCTTCTGTGTTTCATGATATTCAATATAATAACTTCTATTAGTTTTTTTATCTCTATCCCTGTTAAGAAGATTTTGTGAAGTTGAGAGATTACCAAAAGCACAAATCAATTGGATTTATGTTAAAATATTATAAATACTTCTCCATGCATTTTTTTCCTTTGTTTATGCATCTCATTACTTACAGCCACAGGAGAGATTTAATTGTTACTTATATTAATAGATTTGACTTACTATGCTACAGTCATCAAATACATAGTCATCAAAAAAGCTATTTCATTAACAGCATGGAATTGAAAGCATGTGGTTAATGCATTAGTTAAATTGTCTATTATTTCTAGTAAAAGAAATAGAAAACTTTAGTCTGTTTTTCTAAGGGTGAATATCAGCTTCCTGACAGAATCAACAGAAGAGTCCAAATGCCTCTGGGGCCCGATGCTGTCTGCTACTGTTTCATCTTAACTCAATCTATACCTTATTGAATATGTGTAGCACTTTACTTTTTAAATCAATAATGAGTACCATAATTCTGTTATATTTCAAGAATTTAATTTCTATATAATAAATATCAACAAAACAGCAGAAATATTATTTATTAAAAACACGGTGAATATAGAATGTTTATTAATAGACAAAACTAAAGATATTTTGCCCAGAATATTCTTTGCTATTTTGCCTCCAAATGTATTTCCTTTTCTCTGTTCTCTATTTTCTTTCTCTTCCTGTACATGAGATTTGTTCCTGGTCCCACTTGAGTTGTCAGAAAAGGGGTTACTAAATATTTGAGTTTAAATAGAAAAAAGAAACAAATGAAGCAATATAATTCCTTAATTTTTTAAATTTTTTTCAAACCTTCACATAAGCCCTCTATATATTGCATGGGCTTAGGATCCCATTACCTTTTTATCTGTTCACTACTGAACAGGGGATAGCTTTAAAGTAAAAGAAAACTCACTTATTTCAGACAAGGTCAAATTCCTTATAACAAGTTAAGCTGGCATAATAAATCAGTTACGTAGATGAGAATTAGGATTCCCAACTATATGTCAGAGTAAGTTTAATTCTAAATTTCTAGAACCATTATACAGTGTGAAAACTATTGATATAATGATAAGTGAAAACAAAAAAAAAGAACTGCTATACTCATCATAGAAGTGGGGACTCTTGAATTGAAAAGGCATGGGTTTATGTCATGTAAAAAAAATGTATTATGTTTTAAGATTACTGTTCTTAATGCATGAGTTATTGAAGGCTCCAGTATAAAGAATATTTTTGCTTATAAACTGGCACCAAGAGTAATTAAAATAAAAAAAAAATTATTATACATGCGAAGAAATTTGGCTTCCTCAGTATAATATTGTGTTTTGTTTGTTACCACGTCCATGGATCTTTCCTCTTAAAAACAAAATCCAAATAACACTCTAGAATTTAATTGAAATCAGGTAAAGTGTATACTTGTATCATAATAATAGCAACAACTCAGAATTAAAGATGGTAGCTCCAGAATATATGCAAAGTTTTCCATGAGAGAAAAACATAAAAACAAACTCTTTGTAAAATTAACATTAAATATGTCTAAAAAAGATATGTTAATTCAGGAAATGGACTGTTTTAAAGTAATCCCTAAAGGAGGGATTTCTTTCTTGATTCAAAGATCGAAGAAGGATCTTTAATCATTCATGGAAATCATTACAGGAAAAAATCATAAATTTGAAATTACTCAAAATTTCTGAAAATCAACTTTTTTTCATCTATCAATTTCCTTGTCACAAAGGTTAAATTTTATGCAAAACTTCATGATGATTTTTGGTTTCACCAAGTTGGGGTAGCCTCATTTCTCTCAGATCCTCACCTATACAACTAAAAAAACTCTGGATGTAATAAAACAAAGAAGAATAGGAAGTCTCTGAAAGTGGAAAGAAGGCAAGTGCCTATGGAATTCAGGACTTGGGAACAACATGGTTCTTGAGCGGTGAGTTCCTTGGGTTTCCTCACTACATCTCATACCTCCAGGAAAGGACACTGCAAAAGCCTTCAAACTGTAACAAGCACAGACCAAAGACTCCCCCATGCCAAACAAAAACAAAAACAAACAAACAAACAAAGTCTTGTTCACCCAAACCAAAGGCTTAGAAAGAAGGTGGCAAAGGACAGAAAATCCTTTGGTCAATACCCACACACTATTTTTTTTTTTCTCCATTGCATTTCTTTTTAAGGTTGTCAAAATCTTTTAGCTGTATTTGCGTGGTCTATTTCTGACTTCTCTATTTTGTTTCATTAATCAATATGTCTATTCCTCTACCAAAACCACTGAGTGTATCTTACTGTGGCTGTAGAGTAGTCCTTAACGTTGGATAGTGTAATTCTTCCTACTTTATTCTTCTTTTACAAAAAGTTTTCAGATGTATAAACATAGAAATTTTCTACATTTAGATCTTCTTTGATTTCTTCTATTAGTATTATATGGTTTTCTTTATAAAAATTCTATGAATGTTTTGTTAGATTTACACCTAAGTATTTCAACTTTTTGAGAGGTTGTAAATGATAATGAAAATTTAATTTTAATGAATCAACAGTTGATTGCAAGAATATAAAAATACAATTGATTTTGTATATTTATCTTGTATCCTGTGGCCTTGCTAAAGTCACTAAATAATTCTAGGATTTTTTTTTTTTTGTAAATTCTTTGGGATGACCTAGGTGGACCATCATATCAAGGGAGACAAGTGTTTCTTAAAAGTATTCATTTTCTTTTTCTCTTTCAGAGAAGCCAGTTCTGACTCTGATAATTGTAAAAGTTTGACAATGTCAACATTTTATAAGATCACCAATAGTGCTTATAATAGCTAATGTATCTAACATAAGTAACATAACATTTAATTTTAAGATACTGAATCATAAGAAACAAAGTATAACAAAGCATGTACAACAAAGAAGAATGGTTTTAGCTATTTTCTATCAGCTGGAAAACATTAGCCTTATGTATATGGAATTCAGTTTCTTGTGTGAAATACATACTTTTGTTTCCACAGTTTTTACCTCAAGGATCCTTTGTACTAGTAGAATGATCCATTTTGAGTTATAAAATAAAATTTTGGAAAATTAGTATTCTTTTTTCTTCCCATTGCTTACCAGGAAGACACAACCAGTGACAAAAAATAATAATAAGTAAATAAATAAAAGGGATATTAATCTAGTTACTGTGGTACTGTGGTTATTATATTATAATTCCACTCAAAGAAGTAAGCCAACTTCATAGATTAAGTTTTTTACTGGTTTACATGTTAATATTAATGTACTATATTTGGTATGTCAGTTTTATTGACAGTGCAATATCATGACATACATATATGCTAATTCCTTACACACATTGCATCAATTCTTTAGGCTTACTCTTTGTTCCTGTAGTGCACAGTATGGTACGACATCTAGGAGATTATCTTCCCTCTAGGACTGAAATGTGCATCCCTCATATGTTTGAAGTCTTGGCAGTCAAAAGCTCTCAGTTGAGTCTCTCTCAGGAACTTGCCTTCAGCTGAAGAGAGTTCCCTTGTTCAAAGAAGATCACTTATAATGACTGTTCAGTGCAGGGACATATTGGTTGAGTTAGCTACCTAAATTCAAGGTACTTACCATCCAGTTCCCGATACAAATGAACTTACTTATAAAACAGAAACAGACTCACAGACTTTGAAAACAAACTTATGGTTACCAAAGGGGAAAGGTGTGGGGAGGGATAAATTAGGACTTTGGTATTAACATATACACACTACTATATACAAAATAGGTAAACAGCAAGGGCCTACTGTATAGCACAGGGAACTATACTCAATATCTTGTAAGAATCTATAATGGAAAAGAATCTATATATATATAGAATCACTTTGCTGCATGCTTGAAACTAACACAACATTGTAAATTAACTATACTTCAATAAAAAATTAAATAAAATATAAGAACAGGAAAAAAATTATATATGGAAAACTAACAATGTCGAATAGCTCCCAAGAAATATGTAGTTTAGTCATGACCCAAGTATAAAGACAACAGGATACAAATTATTTTCAGTATCAAGAAATGAGAGAGCAGGAGACAATAAATGCAGTATAATTTTCTCACAAGCAAACATGTTTCATTAACCTCAAACTATATGCCAATTTTTGACAACATTAAAAATTTCTACTGAACTGTTTAGTGGCTTATTTACATAATAGACACCAATAATTCCTCCCATACCTGTGTTCTTATGCTGCTTGGCCTATGAATAATAAGAATTTATTCCCCTCCCATTGAATATGAGCTATCCTAGAGATTTCTTTTGACTAACAATATGTATAAAAATGACAATGTGTGACTTCAGGGCTTAGATGTTAAGATGCCTTGGAATTTCCTGTCTTGCCTTAGAAGTCCGCTATAATGTAAAGAGTTATGATCTCCCTACTGGAGAGCAAGACCACTTGTAGAGACTGCAGAATGAAAGACAGTTTAGGTCAAGAGAGAGGCCCAGACTACTCCAGCCATTCCGGCAATCCAGCTGAGATGCCAGACATGTGAGTTGAAAGCACATGTCCTGAGGGACAATTGAGCCAGCCTAGCCAACATCGTAACACCACATGGAACACAAACAGTCCATCCCTGACAAGCCTGATTTGAAGTGAAGAATCATGAAGAAACAAATCGTTGTTTTGAACCAGTGAGTTTTGAACAGTTTCTTATACATCATTAGATAACTGAAGTAACTATATGATCACATTTAGAATTGTTTGCCTTGAATTTCTCTCCCTAATAATTAACTAAATGACTTTTATATTCAAGAACTGCAAACTGATAAACTTTATTAATGGGTTTTCCTGATAAATACAACATATTTATTTCAGAGAAGAAAATAATTATAATTAATCTGTTCATTTAATATATAATTTTTTCATTTAAAATTAAATAATGGGAAAGGGCCTATAACCCATGTATAAGTTAGGTTACACTACTCAATTCCCATGAAAACATTACTTTTCCATAGATAATATACAAAAAAAAATTGCATATGGTAGCTGATATTTTTATTAATTTTGTAGTGAAAAGCTATATGGTCCTGGACATAGTCTATAAAAACAAACTTTACTTTTTAATGCCGTTAAGTTATGAGAATAACACTAAAAGAAAGAGGAAGGAGTACATATTTTAAAACAGGATAAAGCTGAAATAAGAAAGATCAAATAAAATAGTAAGGAGAGAAGTTGTGCTTACTTGGGAGAGCATGACAAACGTGAATCAGATCTGCTTTTGATCCCCTGCAACTGAAATACCATATACTAGTTTCCTTAGTCCCTCCCTCCATCCTCAGCCTCAGCTCACTATTCCTAGTTAATAGATTTGACCTAATGTTCTTTATTTTTTTTACATCAGAGTTGAAGACATTAAGCTAGCTATTAGAGCCAAAATAATAGACTACTGTAGTGTGATCATTAATAGAAGTACATATAAACCAACAGATGACTTATAAGAAATAATGCTTTAAGTCTGGCTATCTTTGAATCATATTACTTCAGCTTTAGTCAGTTGCTGCTATTTTTAAGTCCTTGAATTTAAGTTACATGTGGAAGGCAACATATTTAGGCTAAAAAGTTAATTTTAGGGAACAATGAGAATCCTGGAATGAGGCTTTATTTCTGCTCTCATAAGTTTTATATCTTTCTCTTCTTTCCATAATTCCTGACCATCTGCTGTGACCTTATTTGCTCATCAAGTATGGGGATCTTGGCATCAATGGCAACAGTATGTCTCTCCTATGTTTATTTTTTTCTTTTTTTCCCTTTATCTCCTTAATTATTTCTCATGAACCTTTCAATTCATTTACATAGAGCAACTATATTAATTGAAATAAAATCAATTATTAAAATCCCTTTCAAATTTCGAGGGTAGGATAAAAGATTTTATACGGTCATCTTAAACTTAATCACCAGTTTATTTTTTTCCACCAACTTATAAAAAGTTATTTTGTGAATAAAAATATTACATTTCAATAGCTGTCATTACTCCAGACTTATAATCTTTGAGCATTTTAATAAAGATTACTGGAAGTTGTTATACTGAAACACAAGTCTCATGTTTTAAAAAGAGTAAATAATACTATATAACATGGTATCTGTTTGGGGGGGTTTCCATTCTTATAGTTAAATTGGAAGTGTAGACATTATGAATGACAATAAATATAATGGAGGCCTAAGACAAGAATATAAAGAAAAATACCTACTTGGTCAAATGAAAAAATGTAAAAAGGAAAAAAATAGTTTCTTGCTTATACTGACCCCAGATATATCTTTTATAGGTCACATAATCTCTGAATGTTTCCTATGCATTTTCCTTCAGGAAATCTTTATGGAGTTTTTAATATTTTTTGTGTGAGGGTATGTTTTTACTGTTGTTAAGAATTTTCATAAGACTATATCCACAGGCATCTGGCTGATTTTCTAACGTTCCTAAAAATGTAAGCAGAGAGGTCAATGTAGCTTCCCTCCCCACGTACACTTTATTCCACTTTACATTTTTGACAAAGGCATTTAATTTAAAAATCTGTACAACAGATGAAGATGATGCCAAGACATTCTCGGTGTTTATTAATGCACTGTGAAGTACTGCATTCTGAACACATAGTTGGGTAATAAACTAATTTAAACGTTAACATATTTTTATGCTGTCATTCAGCTAAAAACTGTATTCTATACTTTACATATATTATCTGGTAACTCCATATAAGAACCCAACAAAGTAAATTTTTTATCCCCATTTTGGAAATGTAAAGTATACAGCTCAAATGCTTAAACAACATACCCAGGGCCATCCATCTAGTTAGTCTTAAAGCAGAACTTGTCCGAGGAAAAACGTCTTTAACTGGGAAACATTTGGCTTGGTTTCTTTCACCTCACATTTGATCTTCTAACTCCTAGGAAACTATTACGCTCATGCTCCAATGCAGAAACTTCTGAGGCAAGGACTCAGGGTCATAGCATTTCTGCCGTGATCCTGAAACTAATGCTGAGGGTGTCTGAAAGAATCATTTGAAACATTTTTAAACACTAAAAATTTCTCTTGACTTAAGCTGATCATCTGAAAACGGGACAAATATGTGCTGGATGATGATCATCTAGATATCCTTGGTCTGTTTCCTTTACTTCTATGTCCCAGGGTGGGTTCTTTATATATCAGTTGATAATTGTTCATTCAAGTTTAAGACCAAGGCATGAAATTGCTACTTGGCAGGTGTGTGTGTGTGTGTGTGTGTGTGTGTGTGTGTGTGTTGTACATATGCCTGAATGTGATCACTGACTCGTGGAATACACATTACAATAAATGGATAAGTTGTATTGCTTCTGACCTCCATCTCTGGATCATCCCATTATTCTCTTCATCAGTCTCCCTTTGTCTACCTCTTACATGGGCAGATTACTAGGAGTCTGAAGATTCTAATTTGCGAAACTAATGTAAAGATGACACATTCATTCTACTACATAATGGTTTAGTGAGAGTGAAATTGGGGTATGAAAAATCAGGAAAGAAATTTTAAACATTATAATATTTGTAACACAACTGCACTGGCCTGAGAAGATGTGTTTTTACAAAATTAGGCATCAAAGAATTGCATATACGTACCATTTCACAAGATGCTAAAAATCTGTATTATAGAATATAATTGCTGCTCAAAAGGTATTTTAACCTGAAAAGTCATTAAACAGCGAGGTATATGAGTCTACAAATTATATATCTTCTGGTATCTACCATTGTATACATACAGTATTTTTCATTGAAAACAACGTATATATAGTTTTATCCCATTAGTCAACATGTTAAATAAATTTAAGCAGCTATTTATGACAATTCCATATTTACTACTATGGAAAACTGATAATAGCACACCACTGTCTTTTTTCATTGTTGATTTTGTCAGGACTTCAGTGACTTTCTTGTGGATATTATCCCTTGGATTAATTACCAGAAAAGATAATGTAGGCTTTGATGTATCATATGTGACATTTTGTTTTATCAATTGGTAGCTGAGTAATCCTTGGCAAATTACTTATCATCTCTGAGAAGTTACTTTAACCATCAAATAAAGGCAATGATAATATTTACTTTACAGAATTCTTTTGAGAATCAACTGAGATAATATGATGTGCTTTGCACTTTGCTTGTTACACACCCAGAAAAGCCTTATCAAATATTAGCTATAATTATTATTACTGTTAAAGATTCATATTGATATCTCAATAATATTATGATGACCCTTAATAACTGTGTTCTTCACATTTGTATATTTTTGATGTGGACTTAATTTTTTTATATCTATTGATGCTTCTACTTATACTTCTATTTTATTACAAATCACACTTCCCCAGTTATATTTGCCTACCTCTGTTATTTTGTTATAACCATTTTACATAGTAACATTTTAATTTTTTCAATGGAATCATATTCTTTGTGTAATTAGGTGGAGTATCAATAATTATCCATTAACTTTGGATTTCTCATATTTTCAGTTATATGAGGTATTATATTCAGAATGGTAAACACAAAACTTTGCTAAAATAAACATTTCAGATAAGACCAAGAACACATTTTATTAATTAACACATTCAATTTACTAACTTTACTTACATTAGTAAATTACTTTATCTTGGTAATTTAACTGTCTTTTGGCAAGTAAGTCAATGGGAAAACAAGATTTTTCATCTATAAAGTTTTAATTTAAAGTAAATTTGAAAAATTTCATAGATATTATGAGAAAATGTAGTATTTTTTCCATTTTATTTTATTTGAAGAATAATTTGTAAAACAATTAGAGGTAGATTGTAGAACATTCTACAGTAATATATTTAGATGTAAATTAATTAATTTATACTTTATTCTGTTGAGTGAAAATTTCAAATCTGCAACTATTTAATGAGAATTAAAATGCATTACTGATAGTATTTAAAATGTTTATTAATTTATTAAATATTTTAATTAACTTTGAAGAACAATTCAAAAAATATTTTTCTATAAGGCAATACTCTGTGTTAGCAAAATATTATATTTCTGCTTTTTGACAGTTTACATATTAAACCTTTCTTTTGAATAGGCATGAGCTAAGTGAGTCATAATTAAACACTGCATAACTTTTGATTTTTACCACAATAGGTAATTTAGGGAAGCGGGAAGTAGAAGAAGATAAAGTTCATAACCTTAGGGGCTTTATAGTCTACATATCTTATAATTGAAGGCATTATATAATAAAATATTGAAATGTGAAATTTTTTAAAAAAGTGGTTGGGGTATACAGTTTGATTCTCTAATCAGGTAACAAGTTTTAAAAACTAATTTTATATTAAGTCCTAGATATAAGCTTTTTTTTTTTTTTTTTTTGGTGCAGTACGCGGGCCTCTCACTGTTGTGGCCTCTCCCGTTGCGGAGCACAGGCTCCAGACGCGCAGGCTCAGTGGCCATGGCTCATGGGCCCAGCCGCTCCGCGGCATGTGGGATCTTCCCAGACTGGGGCACGAACCCATGTCCCCTGCATCGGCAGGCGGACTCTCAACCACTGCGCCACCAGGGAAGCCCCTTTTTTTTTTTCTTTGCGGTAGATATAAGCATTTTTATTTAACCTATGGGAGCCCTTTGAGATAATTACAAATATTACTCCCACTTTACAGCTGAATGACACAGGTTAGTCTAAGAGCAGTTGGGAAAACACAAAGTTATGAACCTCTGCAGTCTAAATTCAGATCTCATACCTTGAATATTATACTATTCTACACATATAAAATTAAGGCTAAAAAGTTGCAACTCATTTTCTCTTGCTATAACTGTTCATTTTAATTATTTTTTCATAAAGGTTAAAGAATTGACTTATTCCCTCTAACATCTATCAATGCAACTCCTAGAAAATTAGATGAAAATTACTACAGGTGGAAATTATTCTCTGCTCTACCTTCATTTTATAGTCCATTATTAAATATATCTGGACTATAATCAAAAGCAGATTAAATATATAAATTAAATCCAAAACATTCTCTTTTCTATTTAATTTCGAGAAAACTGTGTCTTGCTTGAACTACAGTGACATCTTGTGGCCCAAAGTGTTGTGTTTTGTTTTTATATGTAAATCGTTAATGTTTTCTGCTTCTCTTCAGTTCAATTTTAAATCAGGCAGTTTTCAATTACCATGAATTCTGAACAATCACTAAACATTACAGAAAGAAAATATTAGATAAGGAAAAAAGAAAACTTGACAGTGAACATGTTCTAGGATGACTGCTGACCTAATTTCTTTCAAAAGAGGTTGTATTACTTAATGTAATACAATAGGCTTTAAAACCAAGGTCATAGAGAAAGACAAAGAAGGGCACTACATAATGATAAAAGGATCTATTAAAAGAGGATATTACACCCATTAACATATGCACCCCAAACATAGGAGCACCTAAATACATAAAATACTAACAGACATACAGTGAGAAACTAACAATAATACAATAATAGTAGGAGATGCTAACACCCCATTGACATCAATGGGCAGATCATCAAGACAGAAAATCAATAAGGCAACAGAGGTCCTAAATGATGCAGTAGAGCAGCTGGACTTAATTAATATCTACATGACACTACACCCAAAAGAAACAGAATACACATTGTTTTCAAGTTGCATGGAATGTACTCTAGGATAGAACACATGCTATGTCACAAAGTAAACCTCAACAAATTTAAGAAAACAGAAATTATTTCAAGCAACTTCTCTGACTACAACAGCATGAAACTGGAAATCAGCCAGGAGAAAAATGGGAAAAGAATGAACATATGGAGACTAAATATGTTATTAAAAAAAAAAAAGGGTCACAATGAAATCAAAGAAATCAGAAAATACCTCAAGACAAATGAAAAGGTAAACACAACTTTACAAAATCTATGGGATACAACAAAAGCAGTTCTAAGAGGGATGTTCATAGTGATAGAGGCCTTTCTCAAGAAGCACAAAAAGTATCAAATAAACAGCCTAAACTACCACCTAAAAAACTCTAGAAATAGAAGAACAAACAAAACCCAAAGTCAACAGAAGGAAGGAAATAATAAAGATCAGAGAGGAAATAATAGAGATTAAAAAAACAAACAGGAGAAAAGATCAATAAATCCAAGAGCTGGATTTTTTAAAAAGATAAACAAAATTGACAGACCTCTAACCAGGCTCACAAAGAAGAAAAGAGAGGACCCAAATAAACAAAATAAGAAATTAAAGAGGAGAAATAACAATAAAAACCACAGAAATACAAAAAATAAATAAATAAGAGAAAATACACACAGTTATATGCCAACAAACTGGACAACCTAGAAGAAATGGACATATTTCTAGAAACATACAGCCTACTAAAACTGAGTCAAGAAGAAACAGATAATGTGAACAGATCAATTGCTGAGTGAAATAGACAAGTCCAGGACTGGATGCTTCACAGGGGAATTTTACCAGATATACAAAGAACTTATACTATCCTTCTCACACTATTCCAAACAACTGAAGAGAAGGGAACACTCTCAAATTCATTCTATGAGGCCACCATCACCCTGATACCAAAACCAGATAAAGACACTACAAGAAAAGAGTATTACAGGCCAATATCTTTGATGGAAATAGATGCAAAATCATCAACAAAATATTAGCATACTGAATCTGACAATACCTATAAAGGATCATGCACCATGATAAGCTGAATTCATTCCAGGGTCACAATGATGCTTCAACATACAAAAATCAATCAATGTGATACACCACATTAACAAAAGGAAAGACAATAACCAATGATCATTTCAATAGATGCAGAAAAAGCATCTGACAAAATTCAATACCATGATTTTTAAGTGGATATTGTGGGAACATATCTCCATATGATAAAGGCCATTTACAATAAGCCTACAGACAACATAATACTCAATGGTGAAAAGCTGAAAGCCTTCCTGCTAAATTCAGGAACAAGGCAAGCATGCCCACTCCCACCAATTCTATTCAACATAGTATTGGAAGTCCTAGCCACAGCAGTTAGAGAAGAAAAAGAAATAAAAAGGTATTTAAATTGGAAGGAAAGAGGTAAAACTATCAGTATTTGCAGATGACATGATACTCTATATAGGGAACCCTGACGTCTACACACAAAAACTATTAGAACTAATAAATGATTTCAGTAAGGTAGCAGGATACAAGATTAATACATGGGACTCTGTTATATTCCTTTACTCAGTATCAGATACATCAGATTAAGAAGGTAAAAAAACAATTCCATTTAAAGTTGCACACACACACACACACACACAAAATACCTAGGAATAAACTTAACCCAGGAGGTGAAAGACCTAAATGCTGAAAAATATAAAATACTGATAAAGGAAATTAAATATGTTTCAAAGAAATGGAAAGATATCCTGTGCTCTTAGATCAGAAGAATTCATACTTAAAATGTCATACTATCCAAAGCAATCTACAGATTTAATGCATCCCTATCAAAATACACATGACATTTTTCACAGAACTAGAACAAATAATTCTAAAATCATATGGAAACACAAAAGACCCAGAATTGCCAAAGCAATCCTGACGAAAAAGAATAAGCCCTTCAGACTTCAGACTCTATTACACATCTACAGTAGTCAAAACAGCACCATGATAAGCTTTTGTGATAAGCTGTGCTAATTGGTATTAGCACATGAAAAGCTGTGCTAATTGGTATTAGCACAAATACAGGCATACAGATCAAAGGAAAAGAATAGAGGGCCCAGAAATAAGCCTACATATCTACGGTCAATTAATCTATGACAAAGGAGGCAATAATATACAATGGAGAAAAGACAGTCTCTTTGGCAAGTATTGTTGAGAAATCTAGACAGCTAAATGTAAATTAATAAAATTACAACACTCCATCACACCATATAAAAAAAAAACTCAAAATGGTTTAAAGACCTAAATATAAGATATGACACCATAAAAATCCTAGAAGAGAACACAGGCAAAATATCCTCGAACGTAAATCGTAGCAATATTTTCTTAGATCAGTCTCCCAAGGCAAAAGTAGTAAAAGCAAAAAATAAACAAATGGGACCTAATCAAACCTAAAAGCTTTTGCAAAGCAAAGGAAACTATCAACAAAATGAAAAGACAACCTATAGGATGGGAGAAAATATTTGCAAATGATGTGACTAACAAGGTGTTAATACCCACTATATACAAACAAACAGCTCATATAACTCAATAACAACAACAACAAAAAACATAACCTGATCAAAAAATGGACAGAAGATCTAAATTGATATTTTTTCAAGAAGACATACCGACGGCCAACAGGCACATGAAAAAATGCTCAATATTGCTAACTATTAGAGAAATGACATCAAAATCACAGTGAAATATCACCCCACATATGTCAATGTCTATCATCAAAAAGTCTACAAATATATGCTGGAGAGGGTGTGGAGAAAAGGGAAGCCTCCTACACTGTTGATGGGAATGTAAATTGATACAGCCACTATGGTGAACAGTATGGAGGTTCCATAAACAACTAAAAATAGAGCTACCATATGACCCAGGAATCACACTACTGGGCCTATACCCTGAGAAAACCATAATTCAAAAAAAGACATGTACCACAATATTCATTGCAGCCAAGACATGAAAACCACCCAAGTGCCCATTAACAGAAAATTGGCTTAAGAAGATGCAGTATATATATATATATATACACACCCCTATACATACATACATACACACACACACCACACATATACACAATGGAATATTACTCATGCATAAAAAAAGAATGAAATATTGCATTTGCAGCAACATGGATTGACCTAGAGAATATTATACTTAGTGAAATAAGTCAGAGAAAGACAAATATTAAATCACTTATATGTGAAATATAAAAAATAATACAAAGGAATCTGTATACAAAACAGAAACAGACTCACAGACATGGAAAATGAACTTATGGTTAACAAAGGTGAGAGAGAGCAGGGGAGGTACATACTAGGAGTATGGAATTAACAGATACAAAATATTCTACATAAAACAGATAAGCAACAAGGATTTACTGTATAGCACAGGGAATTATATTGTAATAATAATAGCTTGTAATAACATAATGGAATATAATCCGAAAAAAGTAACTGTATCACTATGCTGTACAACTGAAACTAACACAATATTGTAAATCAACCATACTTCAATAATAATTTTAAAAAAGACTACAAAAAAGCAAAAGAAGCACTAAATATAAGAACAAAGACTATTTGGTAGTGAAATAACAACCAAAAACAAAGTTAATATACCTATATAAGACTTTAAGAAAAAAAAATTGAGATAAATAAAATCAAAGGATCACTTCACAAAAAAGATAATAATTTTAGATTTGTATGTAATAAATATGACATCTATTCAATGTAATTCCAACAAATGACCTAAATAATTAGTCAGGTAACTTAAAAAATAATGATAAAATTCATATGTAAGTTCAAGAGTCTTTTTCCTAAAGAAGAAGAAATAAAAAAAAGAACATTCCAAACAATAGCATGTTTTTTTATACATCTCTGTTAATAAAGTCAGTGTGATATTGATGCAGGGATGGAGCCCAGAAGCAGATTTAAATGTATATGGAGAAATCATATAACACAAGTGCATCTGAATATTAGTGAAGTAAAAATAAGTGATTTAATAAATGGTGCAGTAACAAAACTAAATAGGCAAGCAAAAGTTTAAAAATGTTTAGGGGAAAAAAATAGAAGATCTAGAGTCAGGAAAGATATTGCTAATATACAAACTGCAAAAACCACAAATAAAGAATATTGATAAATTAGTCTACCTTGCTATTAGAAACTGCTAGAGAAAAGACATGAGGATCACAGAGTTAAGATGTTTGCAACATAAAAACAGAAATTATAAATATATATGCAAATATATAAGCATATACAGACACATATACAAACACACATATACGTATATGCAAACAATTCTAAAACTCACACAGAAAAAGAAATGTAAAATGGGCTAAAGTTATCAATAAACAAGTAAATGAGAAATTTAGATGAATAATAACCTTGAATATGTGTTAAGCCTATCTTGTAACAAATAGACTGAAAATTAAAGCAAAAGTGAGACTATTTTATAATTATAAAACTGGCAAAACGTAATGTCTGTAAACATGAAGATACAAAATGTACTGAAATTTAACATGTACATAAATATGCATACATTAAATCAAAAGTCATTCTTTGATTTACATATCCCAGCATAACTCTTATCCATGTGCATATGCAAAAATATAAAGTGATAGTAATAATTGCATTGTTTTAAGTGAAGAAAATTATATTGATAATAAAATGGAAATAAATTATACTGATAATAAAAGTAAACACTGCTTTTCAGCAAAAATAAAATAATCAACACTATCTTTAAGTCATAATTTCCTCAAATATAATATGAGGAAAAAATGTTGCAGAAAATACATGTGAAATGATACTATAGAGTGTTTATACCTTGCAAAACAGTATCATACATTAATAGAAATTTCTTTTCATGTAGTTAAACAAAAATGTTTAATATAAACTCAAAATTAAGGGTACTGCACTAAGGTAGGCATAAGAAAGGAAAAATGTAGGAAAGGCACAGGGAGGTTTAATTATAATAAAGTGCCATGTTTTTAGTTGCACAGTGTGCATAACTTATTACAATAAGGTATACACATAGTTTATAACAATATTCTTTAGATTAATTTTCTATATCTGAAATCTTTCATCACAAGTTTGAAATGATTAAGTATAAAATAGGGTGGTGATGAAAATAATTCAAATAATTTAATATGTACATAATGAATAAGTAAACAACATAAAGGTGAAGAGACAGTAACCTTTATATCACTGTTGAATTAATAGGTATATATTGCAATGCCCCATTTACTTATAGATTATACTTATAATGTATAAAAATCTACTTATAGAGTCTTTGTGGGGAAGAGTAAGATAAATTGTTTTAAATATTGAAATAAAATAGGTCAGTATGGTATAACAAAGGGAAATTTAAAAGTAAACAAGATATTCTGCTATGCATAAATTCTGGAAATTTTAAGTACCTAATTTTAAATGTACATTATTAACTGAAGACAACAATTTAATAAGGAAAAAATAAATACATATGTGTAATAGAATGACAAATGGGTACAAGTACACATAAATAAATATTAAAGATTGCCTAGATGTTTTTGTTCCCAAATAACAATGCAGATTGATAAAGAATATTAAAGTAAAAAAACTCCTGTAGATGCTTTTCACAAACTACAAATTGGAATTTGATTTCTTCTGGGCTGCGCATATTGAAGACAGATGCTAGGGCTCACCACAGAATAACCCTGCATCAAAAACAAGATAATGAATTATGGAAAATAAAACAATCTTGGAAAAGCCCTCTGATAAGCCCTAAATTGGAGAAACCTAAGTATACTTGGAAGCTTTTCCTTCACTGCGGTCAACCTCTTGGCCAGCCGTCCCTGGAAAAGCACCACCTGTGCATGTTTTTTGCAAACAGAGGGACATCAGCCTAGTCAGCATCCACCTGGCTTGACAGGACTTCTCTCCCCCTCGTGTGGCTGGCTCTGCCCAGGAAGCCAGGCACATCTACACCATATACCTGGCTTCCGGCGAGGACAAACAGAAAGGTGAGTACAGAAATCTGGCCTCAATCCTGTTGCTTCTGCTCACACCCAAAAGTGATTGTAGAGATGTTCCAGTTCTATCTTCACAGGCTTTGAACTGTTATAAAATAAATATACATCACAATAGCCTACTGGGACTTTACAATCTTAGAATCAGATAATTCAGGCATTAAAGTACCAGAGGCACCAAGGCAAATCTGCCCAAGTAGTTTGTCAGAAAATAACCTGCCTGTAGAGATGGAGAGATACCTTCTCATTTAAGAAAAAGAAATCTCTAAATAGATATTCTATCTATTTATCTATCATCTACCTATCAACCAACCTACCTACTTTATATAGAGTATACTCATAATATATATACACACTATATATATATGTATAAAACCATCATTACAGTTAGTTATAGTTGTTACATATAGTTTATCCCTGACATCATTATCATAGTGGCTATATAGTTTGTTTTATAATATATGATGAAACATGAAAAGACTCCAGCAATATAAATGTAACAGACCTTCATCACAGTCCTTCCAAAAGATGAACTGAATTGACAGTGAAGATATAAACAAAGTAACAGTTCTAAAGAAGAAAAATCCATCAAAAGAGCAATTATTTGGGATATTCCTAGAAAACAGGAATTAGATTTCAAAAAAAGCTAGAAGAGAGGTATTATAATTCAATTTGCTGAAAAAGTAAGATTAGATTTTTTTTTCCCCCAGTGGAACTCATGCAAATTTCCATGTTGGTTTATTTTTTTTAAAAATACTAAATGCTGACATGGACTTTCAGGCACTTAGGATAATCATCATTATCAAATAATGAAATTAATTATTTCCTAATGAACATATGGCTAGCCTTGTTCTGGTCTTTCCCTTTCCCAATGAATATACACCAGCTGTCAGAAATGATGTGCAACTTAATAAAAGCATAAACAGCTATTTTCTTAAGAAAGCGAACATCGCCAATTACTGATGTTGCCAGAGGGAACACCATAGAAAAGCCTCTATTAACTCACACTTGTTCAGTGGAAAGAATGAGCTAATGGTAAAGTGGGTCCAACACAAAAGAAAGGAGCACCTGCTCCCCAAATTCCAAGGGAAGACTATTAATTTACACAGATCCCAAAACCAGTCCTATTATTCCCAGAGAGATGCAGATGAAGACACCTCTAACGCTGCAGAGAAAACTTGCCTATGTACCTTAGTGGCCCCAATTGTAGCTGTACGTTGGAGTCAAACGGAGGAAGTAAAAATTACTGTTACCTGGAGATTGTGATTTACCCTGTCTAGCATGCAGCTTGGACACTGGTTTTTTGGTTTGTTTGGTTTGTAAAAATTCTCCAAGTGAGTCTAATTTATAACCAGCTTTGACAAACGCTGGTCTACCGTTAATATACCCAATTAGGATCATTTCAGAGAGGACTAACAGAAAATGCAAATGGTAAGATTTATGGTTTCAAATGCAAGATGCTTCTAAGGAAGAGCAGAGTTTGATGAATTCAGTGGCTCCAGAATATCTTCAAACACCACTTCCTTTTGCCCTTTGCCATCTTCCGTAGTCCAGGCTCCCTCCTTTATGATCAAAGGAGAGCTGCAGCTGCTACATTCTCACAGAGAAAATACTTCCTTCTTCTGAATGTACTTCTTTTTTAAGAGTGATCAAACTTTTTCCAAAAGCTAGAACTGGGTCATTGTTTACTTCTGAACTTACTGCTAACAAGAAAAATAGACTCATCATTATAATTACTCTGAATTTAACAATATTTACTCAAGGCATGTGAGACAATGGTCTCACGTGAACACATAAACACAAGAACAAGTGCTTGTGCATAGAAAACTGTTTTAAAAAATCCTCCTAGCCTTTTTGATTTTTTTCCTCAATCTTTTACAGTTCTCTTTCCTCCATGGTAAACTTTGATTTTAAAGTTCATTAGTAATTCACATTCGAGGTTGGTTTGTTTTCAACAAGCATTATGTATAGTTTAAAAGATGGAATTCTTTTTATTGTTGAGACACCTACAAATACCATTTGTAAATAAACATAACTGATTCTAGTTAATCATAGAATTTAACTGATGGAGTCTATAATTCCAGGGCATATATATTACTTGATAACTGCTTGGCTTTTCCCTCGTAACAAATGATACAGTCATCCAGCATGATGTGAGCAACTATTATGCTTTGGGGAGAAAATGGATAAATTAACGTGGCACAAGCACTGTTTTGTTAAAAGTGGTTGATTAAGAGTGATTCTGTTCTACATATCAATAAATATTTCTGATACCTACCTCTATAAAATTAGGATCCTGTGTCTGTGAAAGAGACACAGGAGAGAGGGATACAGGGAGGGGGAGAGTTTTTTTCAATTGCCATTACTGAGATGCAGTGTTAGGGAAGGTTTATTTAATTAGTTTAAACTGGTATTTTTTTACGTCAAAGTTTTCCTCATCAATATACTTTACCTTTTTAACCAGTTAGAACCACATTATTTAAATACAACCAGGTGACTCCTTTAGGGAAAACAATCTTTTCATGCAATTCTTGTTTCCTCAGAAAGTAGCTCTCAATTGTAGTATGTTTAACACTTTTGGAATGCATCATTATTAGCTGGGGACAGGGCTGCCATTAAAATAATATGAATTGCAATAATATAAATTCCCAAAGCACTACTGCAATCTTTTATGTTCTTAAACTTACCATAATTCATGAAATAAATGTCTGCATATTTCTATATGTTGCTTCCATAACAGAACACCATTTCTTTGTTAAAATGATTAGTGAGATGTTCGCTACGAAAATTTATGAGCTACTTTTTACAGAAACTCCCCACAACTGATACCACCACTGCAGAAACATTAGCTAAGAGCCTACAAGTTTTACTGGTCCTTTGGAAGCAGGGGTTCTTAAGAGAGCTTCTCTAAGGAGAGTAATGTATCAAATGGATTTGGCAGGAATGTTAAGACAAGTAGACAGAACTATGCCCTCAGATTAAACAGGATTTAGAAGGATCGACCAGATACTCAAACACACTGATCCAAATAAAGCAAAGGACTTATATCTTCATTTTTAAAGGGCCTTAGTATGGAGCAACTTGATATGGCTAAGAGTATTAGTTCTTTTCAGTGTTATTAAACAATTTTATTAAGATTAGCAAACACATGACAATTATAACATGAAAGTTGATTTGATATTGAAGTCCCCTGGCATTTTATGTTCCATGATTCATATGATACCAAAGTCCCTAACTTTTCTCAACTTTTCCCTTTAGCTTCTCCCTTCTAGTGTGTTTTTGTTTTTTCCCCTTTTTCAGCTTCCAGAAAAATCAACTGTGTATGCAAGGGAGGGGTTATGCATGAGGGTGTTTCAAAAAGAGAAAAGTAGTAGTTTCATATCAGCTTTCTTAATCAATGTCCTAATTCTAATATTCAGCTTTCTGGCTCTCCATACAAAAGGGAAATATGCCCATCCTCTTGGAAATATACAAATAAATCATGATTAAGTTTCTTCAATCACTGTTCTAGTTTTTCAGACAGTTGTATGATTTTTCTTTGTTATTATGTGTGTGTATTTATCAGAAAGTAGTCTGCTTTATATTATGATGATATATTCACTGTCAATTGATTTCCTTTTTAATTATAAGATACAAATACATTATCAATAAAAGATTCAAATTGTACAGCACTGTAACAGAGAAAAATGCATCAGCAAATACAAATGCAAAATCTCACCTCTCTTTTCTCACCAGTTTGGTACTTCCTATGAATGTGTGTGCTTACCTTTTTTTTTTTTTTTTTAAACATATATGTTATCTTATTAAGTATTTTGTTTGTTTCTTGTTTTGGCCATGCAGCATGGCTTGCGGGATCTTAGTTCCCCATCCAGGGTTTGAACCCACACCCTTGGCAGTGAAAGCTCAGAGTCCTAACCACTGGACCACCAGGGAATTCCCTCTCATTAAATATTTACTTAATTATATGATTTGAATATCTTTTCATTTGAGAACATATAGGTCTAACATTTCCCCAGTTTCTTTATTGTGGTAAAATAAATAAATCATAAAATTTAGCATTTTAACCATTTTTAAGTGTACAATTCAGTGGCGTTAAGTGCATTTATATTGTGTGACCATCACCACCATCCATCTCCAGAAGTTTTTGTTTTCCCAGACTGAAATTTTGTACCCATTAAACTGTAACTCTCCATTCCCCAGCTTCTGGCCAGCACCATTTTACTTTGTCTCTATAAATTTGACTATTTGAGGTACCTGATCTTACTGGAACCATACAATTTTGTCCTATGCATCTGCCTTATTTTACTTACATAATGTCTTCAAGGTTCATATATATTGCAGCATATGTCAGAATTTTATTCCTTTTTAGAGCTAAAATGTATTTCATTGTATGTATACACCACAGTTGGTTTATCCATTCATCCACTGATGAACATTTGGATTGTTTGTACCTTTTGGCTATTGTGGATAATGCTGCTATGAACATAGGTACACAAACATCTGTCTTAGTCTCTGCTTTCAATTCATTTGAGTATACCCAGAAGTGGAACTACTGGATTGTATGGCAATTCTATTTAATTTTTGAGGAACCATCACACTGTTTTCTACAGCAGCTGTACCACTTTACATTCCCATCAGCACTGAATACTATTGGACCAGCAAGCACACTGGTGACCCCAAGCAAGAACCTCCCTGTAAAGCCCAGTTTACTCACAGAACTGTGAGACAAAAGACATTGTTGCTTTAGGCTACTAAAGTTTTGGGCTGTCCTATTACAAAGCAATAAGTAACAAACAGAAATTGGTAACTGGAAGTAAGATGATGCTACAATTCATACATGTGACATTCGTTTTTGGGACTGGGCAGTAAATGAAAACTGGGAGCTCCTCAAGAAGTCCATTAGTGAAGTACTGAAGGACACCGAGGGTGGAGGAAAAAGGGATCCACGTTATGTAGTACCAGTACATTGGACAACACTGCTATCTGTGGTAACATAGAAAAGGGGATTTATAGTGAACTGGAGGGTTTGCTGTAGGAGATTTTCATGCAGAATGTTTAAAGTGCCAACTGATTTGTGTATACGTTAAGGGACAGATTGAGAGAGATGAAGAAGAGTATAGGTGTCCAGCAGATATTAGAGAAAATATAAAGTATCCAGTACTTACTTGGTTCAAAAATAAAATTAATTTTCATACTGTTACTTCCAGCAAAAGTCAAACATAGTAATGTATGAATTAAGGGTAAAATAATGCCACGTATACAGCTCTAAGACATTTATTGAGACCTCACACACTTATTGAGACCTCAAAATGGTTCAACAGCATATTTCTTAGACCCACTGTGTCAGATAAGAGAACTTCTAAAAATATTGAAAGAATGGTTTCACAGGACTTTGATTCTAAATACATGAGACCTGGCTCAATGTTTTGAGGACATGGCTTGTTTTTTATTTCTATTTTAATAAACTCTAGTATGAGTTATAGATAAGTTGTATCGACTCTGGAGTATTTTTAGAAAAATATTTCAAACGAAATGCCAGTTACCTTAGATAACTTTATATACTCTAATTACATTGTTTCATTAAGAGAACATTTGACAACAAAGTTATACTTCTCATATTAATTATATAATAGCTATAATATAATTTTCATATTTCTTTTTATTTTTCTGTCAAATTAAATTATATAGAGGTATTAGAATCAAGGAAGTAACAAAAAGTACTTCAAAACTATTAAAATTAATAAAGAAAATGTCATCTTTTACTTTTTTTCACTTCTATCATTTCTCCTTAGGAATATTTTAGTGAATTACATTCATCAGAATTAGTACAGTGTTATTATATGTGATAAGTTTTCTAATTACAAATTTAAAACACATGTTTACTTCAATAAAAGAAACTAATTTTTAGAAATTTAATTTTATTTAACATTTTGATAAAATGAATCATAGATTTTGCTGAATTGCATGTAATGCATATATGTTTTTAAAGGGCTTGGTCCTAGAAAACCAATCATGTACTTTTTGTGTTTATTTTTCTTATTAACAGAATAACCAGATTTTACATCAGCAAATGTTATATGGATGGGGAAAATAATTCAGCCTTTTTTTTGCCTCAATGTTGTTTTCATCTATAGCAAGAATCTTGCAAGAGCTGAAATTATTGCATCAATTTGCTAAAAAACAATCACTTCCCAGACCTTGATTTCTATATTTGCATTTTCATGAATGTATATTAACTTACTGTTGTGTATGAAGGAACATATTTGTGTACTAATTTTATCAAATTTAAATGCTTGTGATATCCCAGTGAGCATGAAGCCTAGTTACTTGGTTGCACCTGTTCACATAATTGATTTCTATATTCATAGGGATTTTGAAGCACTAAGTGCATGAGCAGTTACCATTGAGGTAGTTTCACAGGGCCCTGAATGTTGGTGTTCCAGTGATCCACAAACTGTAAAAGAATATGAAGAAAGACTTAGCAGCTGCTCTGAATATCATGAATAGCTGTTATTTTCTTCTCTGAGCCATGGAAATGAATCACTGTGTATTTGAATTAGAGCATTCACTTCCATTTAAAAATTCTGTATTTTATGATGGGGAAGAAATGTTAGCTGAAGATTAAAAATTCACATTATCTGGGGCTTCCCTGGTGGCGCAGTGGTTGAGGGTCCGCCTGCCGATGCAGGGGATGTGGGTTTGTGCCCCGGTCCGGGAGGATCCCACATGCCATGGAGCGGCTGGGCCCGTGAGCCATGGCCACTGGGCCTGCACGTCCAGAGCCTGTGTTCCGCGGCGGGAGGGGCCACAACAGTGACGCCCGCGTACCGCAAAAAAAAAAAAAAAAAAAATTTCACATTATCTGAGAAACCTCTCATGCACTTGAATAAGTGATAATTTAACAAACATTAAATATATGTGTTTTTTTTTACCTTAACCAGTTTTCACCTCTATATTTACATAATCATACACACTCGGGCTGGGGCATAGGCAAAGACAATTTACCACAAATTATTCTAATAAACCACTGGATTCATAGCCATTGATATCAAATACCAAATGGATAATTGCTTACAGGTGTTTCCTCATAGAATAATTCTATATAGATACAAAAATACCAATTTCTCCTATTCGGTATTTCCCAAAGTGTCTCAAAATAAGTAGTTACAGGTTAATAGAAATTTCAGTGATAAAAGTTTCTATGTCCTCATAAATTTTCCAAATCATGGGATTATCAAGGTTAAACAAGTTTTTTTCAGCAAACTAAAACATTTCCTAGACCAATATGCATTAATTTGTTACTTATTTGTTCATCTTAAATATGCGTGCCTGCGTGTGTGAAGAATGTTGTTTCCACAGTTGTGTAAAATATGCTTTTGAAAACATTTCACTATTCACATTTCTCCAATGAGGACAAAATGTTCTTTTTATATTTTAATATGTATAAAAAACTGTAGAATTATTATGCCTAAAATCATGAGGTAAAACTATCCAGGCTCCATCATTACTTAGTGCCACTAAGCCATTAAGAAAATTAATTCAACATATCCACTCCAGGAAATTTCAAGTGGAGAGCCAATCCATTATTATTATTATCATCATCATCATCATTATTATTATCATTTTTGCAACAACTATCCTATTGTTGAAACTCTACTTCCCTCTCTTTAGGTGGTCAGCATTTACTCTTATCTTTGACTCTACAGAAGGATTCCTGGCTTAGTCTATTCAAATTTTTCCACTTATTTTTCTGTTCACTGTTATTATTCCAAGGTTGAAGTATAATTTGAGCTTGCTTTGCCCAATAATATTCTTTTCCATGCAATTCAAAAGAGATATGGGGGTGGGTGGGGAAAAGGTGGTTGATGGGATCATTTAGGTTGGACATAACCTGGGGTTCCTGTGACAATCTTTCAGAGGTTCTAGAGGAAAACTACTCTTGCCAGTTTTTACTGGGACCCAAGGAATTCTGTCACTTTGGCTTAATGGATAAATTTTTACTTATATTTTCTGTTGCAGATATGCTTGCCGTATGGAGCTTCTGGAAAGCCACAATAAAGTAACAACAGAATTCTCCAGATAACTAGTCTCTTATTGAGATATAGCCCCAGGCTTTCTATTGAGCCATACAGAGACTAATCTTCTGAATTTGAGTTGCCAAGAGACCATTCAACTGAGCTGCCCCTCAAGGACTAAACCATAAAGCTAAAATGTAGAATATATACAGCAGCATTCCAATATTATGTGCAAGTAAAAATAGAATGTTGGATTTAAGCAGATCCTGCTATCATAATATAGTGTATCACACACTAATAATACTTGCTGCCCCTGCATTGGGTACCTTTCCCTCAACTCATCCACATTGGCCTCATGGGGCTTTATATGTACAGTTGTCTGAGGAATGCTGGCACCATGCATGTGAACATTATCTCTCTACTCAAGGATGAACCTGAAGTGGAATGAGTGGGACTTTGAGGCGTACATATGATTGTTCATAATTAAGAGTTGGCCAAAGACATGGATCCACGTAAATCCATGGAGAGTCAATAATGGTTAGCCTAGATGGTCAGGGTATTGGAAGAGCAAGATTGAAGGAACAATGACAAGGGGCACCGGGAAAGAGAAGTAAAGATGGGTCTTTAATGATGGAAACAAGGTGTAAGGATGACCACCAAAGGACATGCCCTCCAGATGAGGCCCTTGATAATAAGGTGAGCAGTACCCTATGGTCCTTGCCCCCCATGTCCTCTGTCTACCTTTTGTCTGTGGAAAAATTTAGCCAAAGAATAAGTTTAATCAGAGAAGTGAGAAAATGCAGAAGCAAAGGAAAGCAGGCAGACAAGACTAAATAATAATAGTTTAGTCATTAAGCAAAGTCAAGGATCTTCAGTTCCTCCTCAAGGGGTATAGGTAATATTCTGAGTCATATAGCCTTTGAGATGTTTTGTATATACTGAAACCCCCACCAGGTGGAAGAAGTTGACTACACGATGACCAGACTGTAGCCATGACACAAGCTGCCACAATTCTGAGAACTGGCCTCAAAGAAATGAGAACAAACTGACCCTGGAATTAAAGACTAACAGTATTTAAAACAATCATGATGATGCTGATCAGACCACTGCATGACTAATTTCAAGGTGGCTGTCAGAGCTGACTGTGCTATTTCTGCATGTAGCCCCCTTCCTCCACCTAAGCATCCCTGAAACTCCCCTTTAAAAGCTCTTGCCCACTGATTGTCAGTGGTGGTGGTGGGGGAATCAGACCTCCCCCCACCTAGGTTGCTGGTCTCCAAAATAAAGCAAAGTTTCCTTTCCACCAACCTTGCCTCTTTATTGACTTTTGAGCAGTGAGCAGCTGGACCCCACTTTTGGTAACAATATGGCTAAAACTCTAATATCAGTTGGTCTCTTTCTCTACTCCAGTGTTATTCAGTAAGATAACTGACAAAGACGTAATGGTAGAAGAACTGTAATTGAAATAATGCATGAGCTAACAGTGTGGGCTTCTGCACATCAAGATTTATCTGGTTCTTCTATTGCAGAGTACCCAACTTTTGAAAAGCAGAGACTAAAGCTAATTCCCTTGAATGACCTTTTATCGGTACCTAGTAATAGGCTAATTAAGGCTAATTACATTGGACTTCACCGTGGAGGGTGTTGGAAGGCAATGCTTCATGGTATTTCTATATGTCTTATAAAAACTCTTCCTCAGGACTATCTTTCAAGGATGTTTCCATAGGAAACAGCCTTGGAAGTTAAAGATAGCATCTTCCTCTGGGTTACAAGGCAGATGTGTTTCCTAACCAATATAACAAAGATAAAGACTTCTTCCAGGACAAATACTGGGCTGGTTTGCTATCAATCCCCTTATAAAATTGGGGTTGGCTAAGGTCAGTGTTCCTCAGCTTTGACAAAGATCCTCTGTTTGTATAGCATTCACCTAGTCTCATGGCAGTTCAGACCTATGGGACTTGAGGAGCAAAAGTAACTGATGCCGGGCTTCCCCGGTGGCGCAGTGGTTGACAGTCCACCTGCCGATGCAGGGGACACGGGTTCGTGCCCCGGTCCGGGAAGATCCCACATGCCGTGGAGTGGCTGGGCCCGTGAGCCATGGCCATTGGGCCTGCGCGTCCGGAGCCTGTGCTCTACAATGGGAGAGGCCACAGCAGTGAGAAGCCCGCATATCGGAAAAAAAAAAAAAAAGAGTAACTGATGCTAACATGAAGTTCCTGCTTCCTGCTTCTTGCTATAACATGAGTAATAAACTGTCTAAATTGATCTGGGCTCATAGATCTCTTATTGGCCGGATCTATGGAAGTGTGGCAAGAAAACCAAGAATCTCTCTGTTGCTCAGACTTCCTGCAAGAGGATTTCTTCTCACTGAAATAAACTGTGGTACTGTCCACAATTCTCATGCCAGCACTATTTCTGAACTTACTGAATTCGTTATTCCCCATCGTGCTTCTCTGTAATACTGCTTCTTGTGAAGTAGAGCAAAAGAAGTAAAGAAATAGGCTTTTGCTCACAAATGGCCCCACTACCTTAAACAAGTTGGCAGCTAAAATTACGGAATTAATTACTAAAGAAACAGAACTGGTTGAGTGACAAGACCTAATAAACTACATTCTGATTACCATACAAGCTATAAAGTAGCAAACAGTATTTTGTACTGTTTCTCCCACAGCCAGAATATGCAGTCTGGGAAACAAGGAGTTAAGGAAGAAGTGTCTTCTTAACCTCATACTCCAAGTCTCATTTTAACATTTTACATCTTGAAACTTAGGGCTTTGTTGGATTGGAAGGTTTTTTTTGTTTTCTCTTTTGTTTTTGTTTTATTTTGTACTGAGGAAGAAAAATTCCTGCTAGAGGACAAAACCTTGTTTGCATCGAGCCAGAAACTAAGAATTCCAGCTAGTCCCTTTAAAGTTATCACGACACTAAAATGAAGGCAAAGAAAGGGACATTTGGGGGAGATGCGCACTCAGTATTTCATTTTCTAGAGTAAAAGTTCTAGAAGATTGTTGTAAATGTATAAAGGCAGGTTAACTAATGGTTCGCGTAATTTAGCCTCTTCATCTTTAGTTGTGCATTTCAAAAAGGGAAATCTGAAGGGTGGAATGCATTAATCAGCTTCCAGCAAATAGAGAGACCCGTGAGAATTCCCTCCTCTGACCAGGAATGTCGTTTAGTGCTTTCTCTGACAGATATTAGAAGTCAAGCATGTTGCTTGCAGATCTAATTTTTCCAGTATTCTTAGATTAAAAAGCAAGCCAATCTCCCAATGGCTTATTTATTGTTAAGGCCTATTCAAGAGAAGTTTGGATATAATTTTTATTGGTTTAACTGCTTGCATTATTTTGGGTTTCCCCAGGAGCTGTGTGATGTGAGGATTTGCATAAAATAAGTTTATTTGTAAGGTGTTCCTAGGAAACATTGTTAGGGGAGAGGAGAAATGAGACAGGGAGAGGAAGGAAGCCAGTACAGGGCGCCTTATTAAGCAAGTTACCATGGTGAGCAACTGAAGATAAATCCTGCTTTGAGACTAAGGAGTTTCATTTAGAGCATATAGATCAGTGTTAACTCACGTTGAGGGATGGGACCTGGGGTATATCCATATCAATTCCCATTAGTCACTGGTCGAGAACGGTTCTCAGAGGCATGTTAATTCATTGGCATTTCCTTGTGACATGGGCATATCAGGTTCTAGAGGGCAGATATTATCTCAGGGAAAGA
>NW_006770667.1:31085-62517 GCF_000442215.2 Lipotes vexillifer
CACTTGGAAATTATTCTGATGTGGGCAAAAAGTACCAATGTACCATTATTGTTTGCAATGTACAAACAACATCTATTTATTTGGCGAGGCAAAGTTTATTTAATGAGGCAAAGCTTATTAATACTAAGATATACACTTTGTTTAAATAATTCTAGATGAGGACAAAATGAATATTTTTGTGTTTTGTTGTATTTTGTTTGCTCTAACTTTACCATCCTCATCTTGTAGAGTGAAAGAGTAAGAAGAAAAATGAAATTCAAAATTTTCTTACATGAAGGTTGTAATCTTATGACAAGAGCTGGATTATTATATCACATCAAATAAGATCAATGAGATAATTATACAGGAAAGTGATCTGTAATGTTTAAGTGCTATAATGATTTCAGTTAAGTAGTTCCATAAATCCATTCACATTTAAAGATCAAATAGCACTGAATGTCTTAACTGAAAAGAAAAGCTAGCAAATTAATCAGGTAAATGGATTTATTTTCATATATAATGTCTAAAGATAAAAAATATTTCATGAGTAAACTCATAATATGGAGCATATTTTATTTCATTCTAAAACATATTTAAATTTTAATACCTCACACTTCACACCAGGATGGAAGATACAACCAATTCTTCCATGGTGAGTGTGTCTGTCTCATAAATATGTAAGTTCACTTAGCAATGTTTTAAATGTAGTATAAATGTTACATATTCTAGCCTAAGCGGTTCATATAACTTGAAATATAATAAACTTTAGTAAAAAAATGTTAGAGAAAAATGATTGCATCATTAAAAGAATGTTATGTATCAATTCAAATGAGGAAATACAGCAGTAATGAAGTCCAGTGAGAGTGAATACTTTAAAAAATATATCTGGTTAATACAAATACATTATTAAGTGATTGGGAAACATTATTGTTATAAATTACAATAATTGCATTTTTACTAAATTCTGCCTTTGATAATCAATGCATATGCTATAATATGGACACTGATGACTATACACAGTAGCATGAGCTATACATTCCAAAGGTTCTTTCCTTTACAATAAAATGTATGTTTTTATTCCTGCTATATTAAATTTAATTAAATTCAACTTAATATTAATCATGCTTTTTTAAAAAATATGCCTGTAATTTAAATTATTTTTTTCTAACACTTTTATTATTTGAGATGTGGTTATTACTTAAAGAGATCACTAACTAAAACATTTTATGATGAGGACATTGCTCAGTGAAATTGAAAAATAGGAACTGGCTCTATATATCTATAGTGAAAATGGAATACATTTTCTGAAAACTGAAGCTTTTAGTGTAGATTAGATATTAAATAATTTATGCAAAATATTATTTTCTAAAATTGCAATTTAAGAGTTTATACATACATTAGATATATAAGTATACATATTCATTTTCATTAATAGTATCATTAAAATCACCTTGAATGTAAAGGATTTTTAAAAGATTGTAATGGAAGTCTTTAGAAGAAATTTATAATGGCCAAAACGAAGTTTAATACTACATGCTACTTTTTTGTTTTGTTTTGTTTTTTTGTTTTGCGGTATGCGGGCCTCCCACTGTTGTGGCCTCTCCCATTGCGGAGCACAGGCTCCGGATGTGCAGGCTCAGTGGCCATGGCTCACGGGCCCAGCCACTCCGCGGCACGTGTGATCCTCCTGGACCGGGGCATGAACCCGTGTCCCCTGCATCGGCTGGCGGACTCTCAACCACTGCACCACCAGGGAAGCCCCTACATGCTACTTTTTAAATGTACATCAGAACACACAAAAAACATTTAAAATATCTTTTTATTTGAATACCATATTTTTCAAACTACCTCTAATTTCTACAATTTACATACATTTCTACAAAATATGTTTACTAAAAAACTAAATGACTGTAGTTAGATAGCCTCATCCACCAGAGGGCAGAGAGGAGAAGCAAAAAGAACTATAATCCTGCAGCCTGTGGAACAAAAACCACATTCACAGAAAGACAGACAAGATGAAAAGGCAGAGGGCTATGTACCAGATGAAGGAACAAGATAAAACCCCAGAAAAACAACTAAATGAAGTGGAGATAGGCAACCTTCCAGAAAAAGAATTCACAATAATGATAGTGAAGATGATCCAGGACCTCAGAAAAACAATGGAGACAAAGATCGAGAAGATGCAAGAAATGTTTAACAAAGACCTAGAAGAATTAAAGAACAGACAAACAGAGATGAACAATACAATAACTGAAATGAAAAATACACTAGAAGAAATCAATAGCACGATAACTGAGGGAGAAGAACGGATAAGTGACCTGGAAGACAGAATGGTGGAATTCACTGCTGCGGAACAGAATAAAGAAAAAAAATAATGAAAAGAAATGACAGCCTAAGAGACCTCTGGGACAACATTAAATGCAACAACATTTGCATTATAGGGGTCCCAGAAGGAGAAGAGAAAGAGAAAGGACCCAAGAAAATATTTGAAGAGATTACAGTTGAAAACTTCCCTAACATGATAAAGGAAATAGCCACCCAAGTCCAGGAAGCACAGAGAGTCACATACAGGATAAACCCAAGGAGAAACATGCCAAGACACATAGTAATCAAATTGGCAAAAATTAGATACAAAGAAAAATTATTGAAAGCAGCAAGGGAAAAACAACAAATAACATAAATGGGAACTCCCATAAGGTTAACAGCTGATTTCTCAGCAGAAACTCTACAAGCCAGAACAGGGTGGCATGATATACTTAAAGTGATGAAAGGGAAGAAACTACAATCAAGATTATTCTACCCAGCAAGCATCTCATTCAGATTCGATGGAGAAATCAAAAGCATTACAGACAAGCAAAAGCTAAGAGAATTCAGCACAACCAAACCAGCTCTACAACAAATGCTAAAGGAACTTCTCTAAGTGGGAAACACAAAAGAAGAAAAGGACCTACAAAAACAAACCCAAAACAATTAAGAAAATGGTCATAGGAACATACATATTCATAATTACCTTAAATGTGAATGGATTAAAAGCTCCAACCAAAAGACACAGGCTTGCTGAATGGATACAAAAACAAGACCCATATATATGCTGTCTACAAGAGACCCACTTCAGACCTGGGGACACATACAGACTGAAAGTGGGGATGGAAAAAGATATTCCATGCGAATGGAAATCAAAAGAAAGCTGGAGTACCAATACTCATATCAGAGAAAACAGACTTTAAAATAAAGAATGTTACAAAAGACAAGGAAGGACACTATGTAATGATCAAAGGATCAATCCAAGAAGAAGATATAACAATTATAAATATATATGCACCCAACATAGAAGCACCTCAATACATAAGGCAACTGCTAACAGCTCTAAAGAAGGAAATCAACAGTAACATAATAATAGTGGGGGACTTTAACCCCACTGACATCAATGGACAGATCATCCAAACAGAAAATTAATAAGGAAACACAAGCTTTAAATGACACAATAGACCAGATAGATTTAATTGATATTTATAGGACATTCCATCCAAAAACAGCAGTTTACACTTTCTTATCAACTGCGCATGGAACATTCCCCAGGATAGATCACATCTTGGGTCACAAATTAAGCCTCAGTAAATTTAAGAAAATTGAAATCATATCAAGTATCTTTTCTGACCACAACACTATGAGATTAGAAATGAATTACAGGAAAAAAATGTAAAAAACACAAACACATGGAGACTAAACAATATGCTACTAAATAACCAAGAGATCACTGAAGAAATCAGAGGAAATCAAAAAATACCTAGAGACAAATCACAATGAAAACATGACGATCCAACACCTATGGGATGCAGCAAAAGCAGTCTAAGAGGGAAGCTTATAGCTATACAAGCCTACCTCAATAAGCAAGAAAAATCTCAAATAAACAATCTAACATTATACCTAAAGGAACTATAGAAAGAACAAACAAAACCCAAAGTTAGCAGAAGGAAAGAAATCATAAAGATCAGAGCAGAAATAAATGAAATAGAAACAAAGAAAACAATAGCAAAGATAAATAAAACTAAAAGCTGGCTCCTTGAGAAGATAAAAAAAAATGATATCCATTATCCAGACTCATAAAGAAAAAGAGGAAGAGGACTCAAATCAATAAAACTAGAAATGAAAAAGGAGAAGTTACAGCACACACCGCAGAAATACAAAGCATCCTAAGAGACTACTACAAGCAACTCTATGCCAACAAAATGGACAACCTGGAAGAAATGGACAGATTCTTAGAAAGGTACAACCTTCCAAGACTGAACCAGGAAGAAATAGAAAATACGAACAGACCAATCACAAGTAAGGAAACTGAAACTGTGATTAAAAAGCTTCCAACAAACAGAAGTCCAGGACCAGATGGCTTCACAGGCGAATTCTATCAAACATTTAGAGAAGATCTGACACCCATCCTTCTCAAACTCTTCCAACAAATTGAAGAGGAAGGAAAACTCCCAAGCTCCTTCTATGAGGCCACCATAATCCTGATACCACAACCAGACAAAGATACTACAAAAAAAGAAAATTACAGACCAACATCACTGATGAATATAGATGCAGAAATCCTCAACAAAATACTAGCAAACAGAATCCAACAACACATTAAAAGGATCATACAACATGATTAAGTGGGATTTAGCCCAGAGATGCAAGGATTCTTCAATATATGCAGATCAATCAATGTGATACACCATATTAACAAACTGAAGAATAAAAACCATATGATCATCTAAATAGATGCAGAAAAAGCTTTTGACAAAATTCAACACCCATTTATAATAAAAACTCTCCAGAAAGTGGGTATAGAGGGAACCTATCTCAACATAATAAAGGCCATATATGACAAACCCACAGCAAACATCATTCTCAATGGTGAAAAACTGAAAGCATTTCCTCTAAGATCAGGAACAAGACAAGGATGTCCACTCTCACCACTATTATTCAACATAGTTTTGGAAGTCCTAGCCATGGCAATCAGAGAAGAAAAAGAAATAAAAGGAATACAAATTGGAAAAGAAGATGTAAAACTGTCTCTGTTTGCAGATGACATGATACTATACATAGAGAATCCTAAAGATGCCACCAGAAAACTACTAGAGCTAATCAATGCATTTAGTAAAGTAGCAGGATACAAAATTAATGCCCAGAAATCTCTTGCATTCCTAAACACTAATGATGAAAAATCTGAAAGAGAAGTTAAGCAAACACTCTCATTTACCACTGCAAGAAAAAGAATAAAATACCTAGGAATAAACCTACCTAGACAAAAGACCTGCATGCAGAAAACTATAAGACACTGATGAAAGAAATTAAAGATGATACCAACAGATGGAGAGATATACCATGTTCTTGGATTGGAAGAATCAATATTGTGAAAATGACTATACTACCCAAAGCAATCTACAGATTCAATGCAATCCCTATCAAATTACCAATGGCATTTTTTACAGAACTAGAAGAAAAAATCTTAAAATTTGTATGGAGACACAAAAGTCCCCGAATAGCCAAAGCAGTCTTGAGGGCCAACAATGGAGCTGGAGGAATCAGACTCCCTTACTTCAGACTATACTACAAAGCTACAGTAATCAAGACAACATGGTACTGGCACAAAAACAGAAATATAGATCAATGGAACAGGATAGAAAGCCCAGAGATAAACCCACACACCTATGGTCAACTAATCCATGACAAAGGAGGCAAAGATATACAATGGAGAGAAGACAGTGGTGCTGGGAAAACTTGACAGCTACATGTAAAGGAATGAAATCAGCACACTCCCTAACACCGTACACAAAAATAAACCTATAATGAATTAGAGACCTAAATGTAAGACCGGGCACTATAAAACTCTTAGAGGAAAACATCAGAAGAACACTCTTTGACATAAATCACAGCAAGATCTTTTTTGATCCACCTCCTAGCATAATGGAAAGAAAAACAAAAATAAACAAATGGGACCTAATGAAACTTCAAAGCTTTTGCACAGCAAAGCAAACCATAAACAAGACAAAAAGACAACCCTCAGAATGGGAGAAAATATTTGCAGATGAATCATTGGACAAAGGATTAATCTCCAAAATATATAAACAGCTCATGCAGCTCAATATTAAAAAAACAAACAACCCAATCCAAAAATGGGCAGAAGACCTAAATAGATATTTCTCCACAGAAGACACACAGATGGCCAAGAAGCACGTGAAAAGCTGCTCAACATCACTAATTATTAGAGAAATGCAAATCAAAACTACAATGAGGTATCACCTCACACCAGTTAGAATGGGCATCATCAGAAAATCTACAAACAACAAATGCTGCAGAGGGTGTGGAGAAAACGGAACCCTCTTTCACTGTTGGTGGGAATGTAAACTGATACAGCCATTATGGAGAACAGTATGGAGGTTCCTTAAAAAACTAAAAATAGAATTACCATATGACCCAGCAATCCCACTACTGGGCATATACTCAGAGAAAACCATAATTCAAAAAGACACATGCACCCTAATGTTCATTGCAGAACTATTTACAATAGCCAGGTCATAGAAGCAACCTAAATGCCCATCAACAGACAAATGGATAAAGAAGATGTGGTACATATATACAATGGAATATTACTCAGCCATAAAAAGGAACAAAATTGGGTCATTTGTTGAGATGTGGATGGATCTAGAGACTGTCATACAGAGTGAAGTAAGAAAAACAAATATTATATATTAACGCATATACGTGGAACTTAGAAAATGGTACAGATGAACCAGTTTGCAAAGCAGAAATTGAGACACAGAAGTAGAGAACAAACCTGTGGACACCAAGGGGGGAAAGCGGCGGGGGTTGTGGGTGGTGATGGGATGAATTGGGAGATTGGGATTGACATGTATACACTGATGTGTATCAAATAGATGAGTAGTAAGAAAATAAATAAATAAACATTTAAAAAAGTAAATGACTGTAAAACAAAAAGTTTGGCATCATAACTGATAGACCTTATTAAATTTTACTAAAATATGAAATATATTTTACTATAAATAAAACCTGTAATGAAGTCAAAGTAAAAAATACTTGGTTCTTATCAGCTGCAATTTTTATCATTAATGCATTTACTAAGTCTCTCTATATCATTGTTTCCTGGTGGTGACATCATGCATGTCAGTTAGGAAATTCTCATTGAGAAGACAAGAAAGAATATACAGAAGAAGAAAAATGGATGAAGAAAAATCTATAAGTGCTCTAACCAGGTGAAGGAGAAATCCATTTGCCAGATACTCACAGAAATACTTGTAGTATATTGAACAGTTGAGACAAGGAGGAAAAGAAGTATTCAGTGGTTAATGATTCACAACAAGCTGAGGAAAAGCCAAGTGAGAATGTAAGAAAATTTAATTACAAATCTCGAACAGAATATATTAAAATCCTTTCTCCAACCCATGCATACCACCATCACCCCTACTACGTAAGATTTGTTTTAAACAAAGATTTGTAGACCTGGATTCTTCCAATCAAATACAGTCATGGCAGATGGGATTAATTACCAACCTACCTACATCTTTGCCCATAAACTCTGCCATTTTTCTTATCTCTATGCATGAACTGATGATAATATTAGCCAAGCCCTCAGCTTCTATTTTTGCACTATGTCACATCTTTAGTCCCCAACACAAGAATATTGCTCCAGTAATACTGACATTGCTCCCCTGCATCACCAATGTTTTATCTCTTAAGTGGATTATTACTATGATTTCTCCAATGTGGAAAAGAAAGCCTTAATTCCATTTCAACTTTGAGCTTCCATCTTGGTTCTCTATTGCCCTTTAAAATAAGCTGATAAATTTGCTTATATACAATGGCTATAAATTGTCTCCTCCAATTTCTCTTGAATCCAATTCCAGCAGGATTTTTCCCATGCCCTCCACAGAAACTGTTTTGTCAACATCAAAAACGACTATCACTTTGCTAAACCCAAACATTTCATTGTTTGTTCTCATTGTTCTATCTGGAGCATTTTAATGGACAGTTATTTGTTTTTCTTTTGAACACACTCTCTGGGAAGAATGGAATTTTATTTGAGGATTTTAAGTAGTAGATTTCCATGATTTGACTTATGTTTAACAATATCCCTCTGACCGCACTGTGGAGAATACCGAAGAGAACACTGTTTTGTCTCTTACTTTATAGGAGTGGGTCCTCTTTTATAGCCTTTCTTTGCTGTGGCTCCCTCTTCCCCTAAATTCTTAACCAAGATGCAATTTAGGATTGAGCCTTTAGATCTTATCTCTATCTACATTCACTTACCTGGTGACTTCATTTAGAACTTTGGCTTCAACATCTACCTCTATATGGACTGTTTTCCAAGCCTGGATGGATAGCTAAATTTTTCTTAAATCTCCCCTCTTGTATGTCTAATAGGCATCAGACATTTAACATGCTGAAGACTGAACTTCTGAAAATTCCTCTTCCTCTTCCTAATTTATGGCAACTACATCTTTCCAGTTCCTCAGGACATATGTTTCAGAATCTTCTCTGATTCTTAATATACATATTACATCTAGTTTAGCAGCAAATGCTGATGATTCTACCTTCAAAATATATTTTTGATCTGACCATGTATCTCTCACCATGGTATTGGAATGGCCACTTCACCAGTTTCATTGCTGTGGGTTTTGCTTCCCTTCAGTATTCTCTATCCAGCAGCCACAGAGATTGTGTTAAACTTGCATCAAGTCATGCCACTCCTCTAATTAAAACCCTCAAATACTGCCCTAGCCCTTTCAAGGAAGAAGCCAGGTCTTTAACATGGCCTACAAGGCCTTAAATGATCTTGACTCTCTTAACACAGATAACTTTATTTCTCACTCCTTCATTTCCTTTTGACAATTTTATACAATGTCACCTTCACAATTAGACTACTATAGTCAAAACTGCAGTCTAATAGTCACATTTCCTGATTTATTTATCTCTATAGTACCTAATTTTGTTTAGTATCTGTTACTCCATTTTATAATGCAAATTCCATAAGATTTAGGGCACTTTGGTTTTGATCTCGTCACAGCCCTGAAAGTTACTAGCATTCTGGAATGTAATAATTGATTCATAGATTTGTATTGAATAAGTGAAGGAATAACTGAAATTATTAATGGAAACTAAAGCCAGAGTTTCTCCCTAGTGTTCTTGTGGCTACTGGTTAAACAGGGTAGCATGGGTGGTGGCTTTGGTAGTTTACAGAAGATGAAATTTTCACTATAGCAGTGGCAAACTATAATCCCTTTATTAATCTTGGATAGCCTGAGTCCCTGTGGCAGGAAAATCAGGTGGATAAGATGCAGCTTCTGGTGTTCAGCCTGGCTTATATTTCTGCATATGGCTCTTAAACCTCCCTACAATTTTATAAGCTATTCAATACATGTATATTCTAATGTATTTGTAATGGTTAATTTTATATGTCAACTTGGCTAGGCCACGGTACTCATACTGATCTAGATGTTGCTGAGAAGGCATTATTTAGGTGTGATTAACATTTAAATCAGTGGCCTTTAAGTAAAGCAGGTTATCTTCCATAATGTGGGTAGGCTTTATCCAATCAGTCGAAAGGCCTTAAGGACAAAGTCTGAGGCTTCCTGAAGGAATTTTATTTTTAAACTAGAGCTACAGCATCAGCTCTTCCCTGCATCTCCAGCCTGCTGGTTTACCCTACAGACTTCAGACTTGCCAGGCGGCCCACACAATAAATACCTGTGTGTGTGTATATGTATTTATATTTATGTATATTTTATATTTATTTATATTTATTATCCATAATAAATATTTATTGTATATTTATACTTTGTATATATGTATTTATGTATGTGTATATATACATACACATGTGTATATATAAATATATATTATATATAATTTTATTTTTATACATAAATATTTATTTTATATTTATATTTTGTTTATATGTATTTATGTGTGTGTGTATATACGTATATACACATATGTGTGTGCATATATATATATAAAACATTCTATTGGTTCTGTTTCTCTGGAGAATTCTAATATACTGTTTCTTCCCTAAAATCAGCTAGCATTGGTTTCAGTCACTTACGCTTGATTGATATAGAAATTGGTACAGAGAAGTCTCAGGAACTAGAACTATAGAAAATTTAGGAGGTGTGATAGAGTAGTTGGGTCTAATTTTGGCTAAAATGCCATGAAATTACACATGTAATTAAAAAGAGAGAGAGGATTTTGTCAGTAAATGTCATAAAGTGGCAAAAAGACTTAAATATCATCAGTGACCACTACTTATGAAATGCTCATCACAGGCAAGGCCTGGGAAATCAAGTGTACACTGCCATAGATCACTATCAAAGTCACAAAGGATTAGAGGACTGTTGCAGGAAAATAATGTTTATAAGAGTGTTGTCAAGTTAAAGAGAATGACAAACTTCAGGTGTCTAAATATTTGCCTCAAGGTGCTAGGATGTTTAAAAGAACATCAAAATGAATACTTCTCTCACACCTGGAATACTGAGGCAGAATTCATCATCAGTTAAATCCAGATCATCCAAAACTTTAGTAAATAAAGGATAAGGCCATGATATACAAACACCAGAGCCCTGTAAGTTGGAATGAAAACATATGGGAATATTCAAAAACCAAAAAACACACATCAATGAATGTATGTTGCCAGTCCTTTTTTCTTTCTACTGCACGATGATGGTGCTTCAGCTTCAATAATCATTCTGCCTAATTTCTACTGAGTGTGTTAGGTTGAAAGACATTGACTTCACCTCCACTACTCCTCATTTATCCAGATCTGTAACTAAACTTTGATATCAACATGGATCAGTATGCTAATCCTAAGTTCAAATTTAATATAAAAAGAATTATACAGAAAAATAAATGAAAAAATTTCATACTTTATACAGGCAAAATGTGAAGAATACAACTATGTATTGATTCTGACACTGAGAACCCAATAGGAGAAAAATACTTTTGGGTTATATGTATTAGTATGGGTGCACTTATCTGAATCTGAATTTAGTATTCTAGCATTAAAAGTACGACATGATTTTTATATTTGCTTGGTTAATTATCTAAATGTGGACTCAATGACTGCCTATGTAATATAAAGCTAACAGAAAATTTTAGAAACATGCAGAGGAAGGATTTTAATGTCTTAGAGAGGTTAGACTGTTGGAATGAATTTATCATTTGAAAATTGCTAAACTACCCTTCAATATTATCTGTACATAAAGATCTATAGGGAGTATGAGAAATTTAATTTTTCTAATAACTTAAAACTATTAAAAACATAAAGTATATTATTTTTTTAAACAACATGAGATATCACTACACATCCATCAGAATGGTAAAATAAACAATAATAACATCAAATGTTGGCAGTTTGCAGAGAACCTGGATCACTCCTATATTGCTGGTGGCAATGTAAAATGGTATAGCTTCCCTGAAAAAGTGTTTGGCAGTTTCTTAAAAAAAAAAAAAAAAAAATCAATACTCAATTACCATGCATCACAGTAACTGCACTCCTAGGTATTTATTCCAGAAAAACAAAGACATGGTCACAGAAAATCCTGTATGTGAATGTTTATAGCAGCTTTATTCATCATAGCCCCAAAATGGAAACAGCCAGCTATCCTTCAATAGGAAACAAGTCATATAAACTATGGTACATCCATATGTGGATTACTATTCAGCAGTAAAAAGGAGTCCAATATTATATGCACAACAACCTGAATGAATTTACAGAGAATTATTCTGATAGAGATGGATTGACTATGTTCTATTCCCCAACCTCCACTTCTCACTTATTTAACCTCTCCTCTTATCTCCCTCCATTCCAGCCACACCTGACTCCTTACTGTTTTTTAAACATGCCAGGAAAGTCTCAGTTCAGGGTCTTTGTAGTTGCTATTTCTTTTGCCTACTAATACCCACACCCCCACTCCAGTCCTACAGTCCCATGTCCCACATGGCTTGCTTTCTCCTGTTCAGATGTTGCCTTAAGTGTTGTATTTTTCAGTTAGATCTTCCCTGAACAACTTATTTAAAATTCCACCATACTCTCCAACAATTTGCATCCCCTTTTTTGCTTTATTTCCAAAACACATATAACTTTTTGAAATACTCTGTATTTTACTCTTTTATTCAACATCTGAGTTCAGTTGGAATGCAAACTATGAGAAAAAGTCTTTCTCTTTTGTTCACCACTGAATGTGTCTATATGTGACGCAATCTAGACACATGAGGAAGATTTCCTTCACAAAGCATTGAGAATTATACAAGAGAGAGTAGCTCTATCATCTTTGAATAGCTCTTTGTGACTTTGGGACAGATGTGGGACAGCCAATTGAAATGAGTTCTCAGTTCTCAATGGAGATAGCAGAGTTCAGAGTGGGAAAGGTCACACAGAAACACTTTACAATTAGAGAAAAGGTAAGATTAACAAAATAGTCAGTGATTCGATCTCCTGGTACCACAGAACCAAAATAGAAGACAATTTTTAATAACAATGAAAGTAACAACAAAACACTCAGATAATATAGATCGAGGTCTGACTTGAGCCACAATAGATAATTCTGTCCCCTATTTGAATTATTTACTGGGTTAATCCACAGTTCCAGATAGAGTCCAGGTGAAGCTGAAAAGCTTGAGAAAGGACCCTGCAGTAGTAACAGAGAAACAATATTCTAAATGTCACTCCAAACCTTCAGCCAAATATTCTGAGGCTACTTAGCTAGGTATTTTAAGTACTAAAGAAAGGAAAACACCCGTATCTTTCAGAGATTATGGAAAATACAACTAAATCAACATTAATTTCTGGATACATGAATGACTCTGTGGTTTACTAGATGAAGGTAACTTTCTAAAAGTGATGAGTTTTGACACAAACCCACCTCAGGGTAGGCTTCATTTGCAGAGACTATCACATGATAAATTTCTTCACTATTTCAAAGAAGTTTGCAGAGACCATCACATGACAAAATTTCTTCACTATTTCAATGTGTACTTGGAGTAGGTATACTCTGAAAATAGCAAAATTCCTGCAATGACTACTTTGCTAATGATACTAAGATTATTGTAGTGGGATTTACTAAGTGGAAGCTGCCAGTTCTCTGTCACTACTAAAAGGGTAAATCAATGGTACCCACAAATTCTGCAAAGATACCAGTCGGTGAAAATTATCACATTTCACAGTTCTCTCCAATTTGGCTGATACATAATAGGTATAAATGAAGGCTCAAAGAAAGAGTTACTTTAAATTTAATAAATTCAAAGTGATTACTTTAATCCCAGATTTTTATCCAAATATGATCTCTTTACTGATGACTTTACTGACATCTCCTTAAACTGTAAATGTTCACTGTCTCCACTTGATTACATTCCATCTTCTCTCAACTTCATACACATCAGACTTACCTAGTGTTCTGCTGAATGTGTGTCAAGATCAACAATGAACTCTAATTGCTAAATCTAATGATCAATTCTCAGCAGCATTTAGAATAGTTGATCTCCAACCTCATGTGACTTGTTTTCCCTTATACCATAGTTTGATTTTCTACTACCCTATTGGCAGTTCTTTCTCTGTCTTGTCTGGTTGTCTTATCTGACCACTGAAATTTGGTGTGCTCCTGTAATAAATCCTCAAAATTTCTCTATCTATACTCAGCCATAGGTGACATTATCAGTTCCATTAATTAAATATCTATGCATATTCTTGTATCTTCTAAATTTATCATTTCAGCTCTAATTTCAAATTAGGCATACACAAAACAGATAAAGGGGTCCATCCATACTTCCTGCTCCTTTTCCAGTAGTTTTCATCACAGTAAACAACATTAATATCCACCCAGTTGCTCAGGCCAAGAAATTAAAGTGACATTTGACCTATTCTCTCTCTCATACCCCATATTTCATTTAGTAATATATTATGTTTTTAAATTTCCAAATTCAACAACCTCTTTAAAACTGTGCACCCGCCTGCCTTAACCAAAAGTTTTACATCACTACATTTTAATCTCTTTTAGTCTATTCTTTATATGCAAGCACCTGATCATATTTAAAACATAAAGTGTCCTAGAAAAGTACACAAGGTCTTTATTAGGCTCTCCAAGGCCTCTACCATTGGTTCTTTATTCTCTATATAATTGCTAGCAATATTTTCCATCTGACACCACTCCAATCACACTTGCCAAAAATTTTCCTCTATCAGAGAGGAATAGATGTTCACATGTGACACTCTCTATTATTATTTTTCATTACACACTTTAATGGAAAAAAAAAGCATCACAGTAGACTTCAACATGGCGTTTAACAAAAATTCAAATCACTTTGTTGATAAAATAGTTAAAATAGAAAAGAAGCTTATCTTGATAGTAATAATAAAAAAATGGATATAAGCAAAACGTCCTTCTAAAGAAGATTAACATTATACACATACACACATACACATACACACACACCTACACACACATACACACATATACCATATGTACTATCTAAAATAAACATGTGTTTATATGTTATATTATATTATTGGTAATAAAATTAATTTCATCATCATTAAAATATTTAATAAAGCAGTATTCAACTATATATGAAGATAAACATATTTAACATTTTCAATATGAATGAAAATCTTAATTTTTATTAATTCTTCTTTCCAGGCATAAAATGACTAGTAAATCATGCTTCTTAAATATCACTTGTATTTTGTTTTACACTTGAAAATGTATGTCCTGATTTTTTAATAATTATTTGATTCAATATAATACATAAATATTAAATTGATATTATATTGGATATTTAAGAGAAATATTTATATGATACACCAATTTAATTTTTAATACCTTACTTCATGGAAATTTCCAAAAAATTAAAAGGTATTTTTCTCCACACAAGCTTCCCATCTTCTGTAAGGTAGAAAGTAAACATCTATCTTACCATTTTTCATTTAATTTCATTTGGTAAAAGCAAATAGTACAATTATTTAGTGAAAATTTTAAAAAAGACACTATGCCATTTTAAAAGTATAGAAAGATTGTATTACTCTTCAAATATTTTATCAATTGCAGAAATATTACAAACGATTTATTGAAAGGGGTCACATAAAAATATTAAAATATTATTGACTACTGAAAGTTGTACAGTCAAATGTCACATGACTATCTTATTAGAATCTGAAAGACTATAATATGTAAACATATTGAGTGATGTTTATCTAAACCTTAAATTAATACTCAGGACACAAAAATTACAACAAAATGAAAGTATAATACAGAGGAGTATTAAATAACTATATAAATTTTATATTTAAGATCGATGTTTTAACTTTAAAATAAAGGAAAGGGAAAGTATCTGATAGGTAGTTGGCATCTATAGTATTTTGTGAAACTAACCTTGTTGAACAAAAATAGGTAAGCATAAGCAGATTATTACAGTCTCAAAGCATGATGATAATGACTAATTCAATCTTCTTTCTGAAAATAGTTTCAAAAGACTAAAATACAATTTCTGAATAACTTCAAATCTGAACAAACACGATTGTGCACAGAAATACACAAAAAAGAATCATTTTCTAGGGACAAAATATTAAAATAAATTATACTGATTATTGCTTCCTTATTCCCCAAGAATTTTGCTTTAGGGCATGGCAGTCTTGGTAGTTCAAGTGCTAATCCACCATCTTCAGGGGTTAGAAATGTCTCTAGCCAAGAGAATATAGGTGCTTGAAATGCAGCATCCATACACTTGTATAGGTTATATGTTTATATTGGTTTCACCCTGTCGTGCACGCTGTATTTAAGCAGCTATAATGTTCAGTTATTCCTATAAATGGAATGACACAGAAGAGGCAATAAAGCCATTTATAAATTATGATTAGTTTTGTAAATCTTATTTCCACTATTAGGGAGCTAAATATATTATTCACCACATTATTATTTTTTTTATTTTATTTTTTTTTGCGGTACACGGGCCTCTCACTGTTGTGGCCTCTCCCGTTGCGGAGCACAGGCTCCGGACGCGCAGGCCCAGCGGCCATGGCTCACGGGCCCAGCCGCTCCACCGCATGTGGGATCTGCCCGGACTGGGGCACGAACCTGTGTCCCCTGCATCAGCAGGCAGACTCTCAACCACTGCGCCACCAGGGAAGCCCCACCACATTATGTTTTACATACAACCTTGTTACACTAGTCTTCTACATGCCTTCAACTGTTTGAATATTTTATATTATTATTTTTTACAAAATCATATTTGTACATGTATCAAACACTATAAAACTAGATCAATTTAATTCAACTCTATAGTAGAAAAATGTGACTTTATGTCTTAGAACTCCTATATATTTTGTGCTCTTGAATCCAGAAGTAGTAGTTTATGGACTCTTATTTATGATCCCAGAATATGTTTCACTTTTGTGTGAAGGTAAATTGCCCTTTTATATTACCGATGTGTAATTAAATCTAATATTATTTTAATAAAATCCATCCTAACACTAAAAGAACCAATTCAAAAATGCAAAAAGTTATGTCTTGTGGAATAAGTAGACTTCTAAAACTCTAGAGTAAGAAAGATATCAATCCATTATTAATGAATCACATCATCTAATAAAATATATACGGTGTATTATCGCCAAATCAATAGTACTAGTTCTACTAGTTAAGAACTCTAAGTATGATTCCTACCTCTCTCCCCAGAGAAAGCATTTTTAAGCATGCCTTTATTTCAGTCTTTTAAAAAAAGTTGATAATATAAATGAATTTATTCACTAAGGGACTTGCAGTTTTATGTGAAGAGTTTTGCAAGTGTGATTCATGTCAGTAAGTTCAAAAGAGGTGTCCATGTCTCTCCAGCAACTTCCATTTCTGTCTCAGTGATTAACTGTCTGCATCATATTTTAAACGTGGCTGAAGCAACCCAACAAAACAGACTGAATGAACACTGCTAAGAGATCCTGGACTTGCGGGTGCCAGCAGTAATTGAACTTTGGCTCTTCTCTCTTTTAAAGAAGAGCTGAGTGTGATTTTGATTTATGTGAAATAATTGCATTGTGTTGGATAGGGGGATTGAACATTGTGTTAAACAAAAATGGGTGGGTATGTGGTTGAACGGAGTGAACTTAATTTTGATTCACTTCCTTGTGTATTTTTTCTAGCACATCACCCATCAGTTTGTAAACTTTAAATAAAAATAGTTGAATCAGCTAAACAAGACTACTAAAACTCCATTTTTGTTTACAGAGGCTGCTTGGCTTATCACAGGCCATTTAAATCCCCTCCAGGAAAAACACCTTCAGGACATAATTTCAAATCTATAGTTCTTTCCTTTCTAGAATATTGGTACTTCTATTCTTTGCTTCTGAAATTCCTAGTTTCCTTTAAAAATATGTTTAACAGCCTTCCCCCTGCCCCAGATATAATGAAATTGGATTTGGTTTCTGTTGAATGGTTGATTTCTTCATTTAAAATATTTGCTAATAATACTGTCCAGTGTTTACTGGGCTCTTATTTTTGAATGTATAAATAATATTCAATACTCATAAACACTATGAGTTAGATCTATTATTATCTTTGTGAGGAAACTGATACTTGGATTAAATAACTTCCCTAAAGTTCAATAATGATTACATCCACGAGATGGCTCCCGGGTCTCTGTGAAAGTTCTGGCAAGAGGTTTTTGAAAAGGTGTTTTTAAAAGATTTTTATCTCACTGGGGACAGGAAAAGAACTTATATTTACAAGTTGTGCAAAGTAAATGCTCTAAGAAAAGAGAGGTCAGTGAGTCAAGAAGAAGCCTGTCTAAGGTTTAATCAAGCTGAGGAAAATGTTAAGGCTGCCTTGGTGACAGTCTTCATTAGAGTTCTGTGCCTCCTTCAGTGATATGGTACTTTTTGCCCCCTGCCCTCTACTTCCCTAGCTCTTTTACATTTACAGTCTATTTCCTTGAAACCATGTTTTTTTGTTGACTGTGTGCTTTTCCACTCTGAGACAGGAAAGCTGTAGGGATAAGTGTGGAAGATTTCACTTCCTAACTCAGGCAAAGCTCTTCCTTGAGAGTAAGCCTTTGTTATGGAGAAGAACCAAGATGTTTCACAGTGCTTCCTCTTCCCTTCACCCTGCCTGCCGGAGCCCTGAGGGAACTTTCTTGGATCCTCACAGTGAGAACCCTGTGGGGTTCCTGGAGGGCAAGCCCATAAAAGTTTCAGTCTCTTGTTAGTCTACAGTGAGCGTCCAGCAATTTATCAAAGTTGCCATATAAATATTCCTATCATTTTGTGACTTCTGTCCCAGGTAATAAAGTCTCCGTTTTTGTATCTCATTGGATGTACCTTTGAAACAGGAGGGAAGGGGGCAGGGCACAACATTTAAAAGAATGAGATAGCCACAGGACATGACAAAAGCTGGTGAGAACCAACTAGGTCCAAGATGGCAGATTTGACTTCCAGTAGACTTTCAGCTTCATTATATGCTCATTTTAATACATTTACATACATACATTTAATACATACATCCTGGAAATCCCCACCCCTTCCCTAAAATAACTGGAATAATCCTCTCACTCATTAGCCTATGAAATTACCCAGCCCATAAAAACTAACCACGCCACATTTGGGGGCTCTCTCACCTTTTGAGATGGCCCAGGCTCTGTCTGTGGAGTTTGTTTCTTGCTAAATAAATCCACTTCTTACCTATCACTTTGTCTCTCACTGAATTCTTTCTGCAATGAGACATTCAGAACCTCAAATTCACCAGGAGCACCTTTCTCTCCAGATTTTAGGGTGGTAGCTTGCTCTATCTTCAGTTCTCTAGCAGGTCCAAGAAAAATGATTAATTTTCAGTTTGTCCAGCTTTTTCTATTTTAATGAAGAGAGTGATGACTTCCAAGCTCTTTGCATGTCTAAGTTAAAACCAGAAAGCTGGCAATGTTTTTCTGATTATAAAATTAATTCATTATCCCTGAAGGAAATTTATAAAGTACATACAAATTTATTGAATCAACAATAAGACAAAACATACAATAACAAACTCGAATGGATTCCTCTTGGAATTAAAATAAAAATCAAATATTTTATGAGGATCTTTTAAGGCCATATATGGTTCAATCATACGCCATTTCAGGCCTTCCTCAATGATTGTGCTACAGCTATATTGGTCACAAAGCCTTTTTTTTTAAATTAAATTGTATACTTTATTTTTTTTAATTAATTAATTAATTTTAATTTTTGGCTGTTTTGGGTCTCTGTTGCTGCACATGGGCTTTCTCTAGTTGTGGCGAGCAGGGGCTACTCTTCGTTGCGGTGCCGGGGCTTCTCATTATGGTTGCTTCTCTTGTTGCGGAGCATGGGCTCTAGGCTCGTAGGCTTCAGTAGTTGTGGCACGTCGGCTCAGTAGTTGTGGCTTGCAGGCTCTAGAGCACAGACTCAGTAGTTGCGGCACAAGAGCTTAGTTGCTCCATGGCATGTGGGATCTTCCTGGACCAGGGCTCGAACCCGTGTCCCCTACATTGGCAGGCTGATGCTTAACCACTGCGCCACCAGGGAAGAACAGTTACAAAGCCTTTAAACGTTGTTTCCCTTGGCTGAAATCATTTTCCTACTCCTCATAGTTCTTTCTTATTTTTGTCCTTTAAATTTCATTTTAAACAGTTCTGCTTAGAAACACATTTTCTTAATCACCCTGTATCAAATAAACTCCCACATATATTGCATATATTCTGACCTATATTCAACTTTAATACTACTACTACATCTGTCTGCTTGGTTTTGCCTGATGCACATTAGAATGCTGGCTTCATGAAGACAGTGACCATATTTTTTTCGTATTTATTACCGTGCCGTAGTGACTAGTAACTCGTTGACATATAGCATCTTACTAATTAATACTTTCTTATTAATAATTCAAACAGATTTTTCTTTAAGCCAATGATTAAAATAGTCAAGCAGAAAGGAAAACTGAAATATAATTAATCCCCATAGACTCTGATGCCTACATCTCAATAAGCACTGTTTCCTACTTTGAGTGTTACTGGACAAGGCATATTTCTTTTTCTCATGCATGAGTTTCCTTATCTGTAAAATGAAGCTAATAATAGTGTCTATTTTATCTAATTTTAGTGAAAAAAATTATAAGTAAGTGTAAAACCTTAGAATAGTCTCTGGGATATGAATGCTTAAAAATATCTTCATATAAAAATTAAACATGAATACTGATCATATATGTCACAAAAGAATATACTTAGTTTGTACTATTTTATAATATTTCTTTGAAGTGTTTTAAAGCATTATAAAAGCATAATCAGATTCATTTCTGTAAGAATCCTGTAACTTACATAGCATAGTTAATAGCCTATTGCTTTTTGCTTGTTTGTTTTTTAAACAGAGTCAAAGACATAATGAGGACAATTATCTTTCACAATGTCAAAAAATGTATTTTTCAGGATATGGTTTTTTTTAGATGAACTGATCAGCTTAAGAAAACTTATGTTTATATTTCAATTAGTCTTCATTATAATTCCATCGAGTGCTACCATAGTATAAACAACTTGTATATAAATTTATAATACTGCAAAGAACCTTAGACAATGTACCTCCTGTTACAGAAAGAGAACTAAAGAGAAAAAGAGAAGACAACTTCTCAGAAGTCATAATTTGGCCACGCCAAATTGGCATTCACAGCACTGTTCTACTTTACCTCTCTCACACTAAAATGGTAGGTACAAATTTCTAAGATCATTACGTAAGGTGTTAATATTTCAGATATATGGTTTCTTGTCTTCGAGTTTAATATTTTTATCCACAGCATTCTACTGAATTCAAGGTTATTTCAATCATTTTAACATACTTTGTTAGGTATCAAACCCATCTGTCAGCTTGGGACAAGTAGGGTAAATATATTTCACTCTTTTCTGTCCTGTTCTTACTCAGCTTGGGGTACTGTGATATATTCTGATAAACCCACTGAAAGAACATTATTAACAAATGAATGCATCCAGAAGAAAGCAAACAGTATATTGAAAATACATGAAATGGTGTCATGATGGAAAAGATATAAAGGTGTTAGGAGCCACAAGTGTGATAAAAAGAGAGCTTATATCATATTTTTTAATTGTTATATTATAATAGAAATAATCTTATCAAAAAAGATTAAAATTTGTGTTCACGTGTCTATAACACTATTCTTCCATTCTATATTTTGTGTATCTGAAACAGTTTCTTTAAAATTTTACATTTTTATTCCTCTAACTCAGTGGTTTTAAAAATTAGCTATACATTGCACATTGGAATCACTTGGGGTACGTTAAAAGTTATTCATCAATAACTTGGTCCCATCCGGAGAGATTCTGATTTCATAGATCTTAGTTGCTGTCTAGAAAGTGGTATTTTTAAGTCTCCTAATTATAATATATAGTAAACGTTGAGAATTACAGCTTTAAGCATTTTGTTTTCATGCATTTTAACTCCTTCACCTATCTAGTTACAACTCATTTATCTAAACCTCAACTGAATTGTCATTTTTTTCAGGGTAGCCTAATCCAGTATTCCTAAATATCCTTAATGTATATTCCGTAAAAAGTTAATGAACAGTAACCTTAATTAATTAGAGTTGGGAGACCAGAAGGGTAAGCGCTGGTGATTCGTGACTGTAGCAGAGTCCAACAGGAAGAAGACAGACTCGTCTTTCCTGGCAAGGACTCAGCCAATGAGAAGCCATGGACTCTTTGTTTACTATAACCCGCCCAACTTCCTTTTCCCCTTCATAAAAGTGTTCTCCTTCCCTTGCCATGTAGGGACATGCACGTGGCTCACTATAGTTGCAGACGCCATATGGCAATTCTCTGCTGATCTGAATAAACCCATCTTTACTGGAGATATTTGGCTATTTGTTTCAGGTCAACATTTTGCTGGCCAGTATGGGGACTAGAGAAGGCCTCTCCAATGGCTCCAAGGCTGGTAAGCAAACAGGTGCACTACCCACAGTTGAGCCGATCATTTCTCACTGAATTTTCTCAATGAATTTAAAGTTTGAAGGGACGTCTTTCTCCTATATTGGAGCTCTTGCCCTCCTTGAATTTGAAACTCTTCAGGTTTTATTAGGTATCTATTTAAAGGTTTTTTCCTTCCGGAAAAAGGCCTTGTTCTGTATGCCAGTACACATTTGGCACTTAGGTCTGATCTTGAGATCAGACTGTTTCAACCAAAGCTGGCTGAAAAAGTCTTCAGCCCAGTAAGCTCAGGAAGGGGCTGCTTCAAGTGAAACTGCCAATTTTTCAGCCTCTGGCCTATTCCTTTATAAGGGCTATCCTCTAGAGACTGGCTAAAAAAGCCTTTGGCCTAGCTCCCCTGGGACCACGTTGTATTTTGGGGGGAACGGCTGAGACTGGCTTGCAAGCTATTTGAACTAAGCCATTTGTGCTGTAAGCCATTTGAGTTGTTTAAAAATTGTTCTTTACTCTTGAGGAAAAGCATCTGAGAAATGGGAGCTCAGTTATCTAAGTTTCTTGAGGGTGTCCCCTCCAGACAGACTCCAGCCGATTTTATGTTTAAAAACCTCTTTCCTTCCAATGCACATTTCTAATTAAATGAACCGACCTGACCAAACTGACCTGACCACTTAGAATACCAATGGCCATTATGGGGAACTTTTGAAATCCCCAAACTTAATTTCCTTAAAACCAAATTGGACTACAATAGTTCAAAAACTTCCATAAGAGAATGAAATACTTATTTCGATTGGTATTTTGAGGCTTCCCAATGTTATCAGGAGTCTAAAATTTTCACTCTTCAAAATAAGATTTTAAGAAGACAAAATTAAGGAAAGGTAAAGTAGGTCCCAAAGCCTCAGGCTTCCTGGGCTTCTTTGTCTCAGGATCAGCCAGTGGCACCATCTTCTCTCTCTCACTCATCTCCTTCTGGCCAGACTCCACTTGCAATGTCATCTTATTCTTTCCCTTCTATGCCACCTATGACTCCACTATACCTTCAATTTCCCCAGAATAATTCTCTCACCAAACTACCCCATTTCTCTGAAACTCTCCCTACTCCCTTTTCCTCTGAACGTATCAGAACCTGTCCCTTTAAAACTAAGCTTTCTGAGGATCCAGAGGTTAAACCCATAGTTTCTTATTCTCCATGGATTAAAGCTGAGCTGTGAGCCACAGTCAAAGATTTTCCCAAAATAACCAAAGAACCTCAAAGATTTGCTAAGGAATTTAAAATAGTCATTCAAACCTATCAACCTGGTTTCTCTGACTTATATCAACTACTTTATATGCTTGTCAGTGAAGACCAGGCCCAGCATTGGATGACAACTGCTAATTGGGAAAGTCCTGAAAGGTCTCTAGAATTACAATTGGGAGACCAGCCCACTAATTTAGTATATAATCAACCTTGGGCAATCACTAGGTGATGTCATTGAACAATTCCTAGGGCCTTTCCAAAGCCTGCTCCTTGGAATAAAATTCAGGCTTGTACAAAAAAATCTCATTAACTTGTTCATAATTATTAAAATTGACTTCAGATTATTTTTAAAGAAAATCCTGGTATTCCTTCAGATGTTGATTACACCCAGGTAGCTTTTAACTATGTTTATTAATGGGTTAAACCAGGACTTGTCCCTTCTAGTGAAAAGGACCAGGGTGTCCACTCTAGATTTATTGATAGTTAACCTAGTAAACCAATTCTCTCTTACTCTAGATGAGTCACCTCCAAGAAACAGTATCAAAATTCTTAATCTTCAACTGAAGCAAATAAAGGCTCCTAATCAAAATCAAAACCTTCTAGTTTCTGCTATTATTACAAAGAGCCAGAACATTGGAAAATAAATTGCTACAAATTTAAATGCTTTAGGCACCATCAGCCCACTAAATTGCCTTTCCAATGTCCTTCCAGTTCTCAATGACCAGACTGCAATGAATCACAGAGGTTCTTCCCAATCTTCCCTCTTAATTGGCTTGGAAAAACATTTCTCCAAATTGGGGATGAATCTCTTTCAGTCGTAAATGATACCAGAGCCACACTCTTGGTGCTCAACCCCATTATTATAAAACAACCCCTGCCTTGGAGTACTAAAAGTTTAAATAGTGGAGATCTCCAATGAACCTCAAGAGGTTCTTGTCTCTGAGGCTCTTCCCTTTTATTTAGACCCTCAGATATACTCTTTTCTCATTGGTTCCTTCTCTATTGGTTCCTTCTCTAATAAACTAACTGTTTATTAGGCCCAGACTCCTTAGAGAAGTATCATGCAGGAATTTCTTTCTCCCAAAAGGGGAAAATAATTTTAGAAATTGACAGTAGTCAAAATAACCCACCAGGTGAATTAAATGAACCTTTGACAACTTTTATTTTTGCCATCTCTGACAGTACTAAAGCAGATTCTGGAAACACTGATCATTTTTCCCTATTGATTTAGCTACCACTTTCCTTATGGGAAAAATCTCCAACTCATGTTGGAAAAATTCACAGTGCACCGCCTATCAAAATGCAAATAGACTTCTCCAAACCTCTTCCCAGAATTAATCAATACCCTGTAAGTAAAGAAGCCCTTCAAGGCATAAAGCCCATATTAGAAAACTACAAGGCTCAAGGCCTCATTATCTCTTTTACTAGCCCCTGTAACACTCCTGTTTTGCCAGTGAGAAAACCTAAGGGCCGAGGGTGGAGGTCTGTCCCAGACCTTTGAACAATAAATAACATTGTTATCCCCTGACACCCTGTTTTCCTAACCCTCATACATTGTTAACGTCCATTCCCACCAGAGGTAAATTCTTCACTGTAATTGATTTATGCAGTGCATTCTTTAGTATTCCAGTTGATGAAGCTAGCCAACCTTTTTGCCTTAACTTGGGAAGAAAGACAATTCACCTGGACATTACTGCCTCAGAGTTTTACTGAGTCCTTCTTTCACTCAAATCCTGAAGGCTGATCTGAATGACATAAATTTCCCCTAGAGGTTCTACTCCACAGTATGTGACTAAGCCTCCTCACAGGAAGGCAGTATTCACTTGCTAAAGCATTTAGTCATAAAGGGACACAAGTTCAAAAGAAAAATTGCAGTTTGCCCTATATCAGGTTTGATATTTAGGAAAACTGATATCAGAACAAGGGTTACACCTACATCCAGATTAACTTTATGGTGTCCTAAGTTTCCTAAAACCCAAAACTAAGCACCAGCTGCAAGGTTTTCAGGCTAGCTGGTTATTACCAAAAGTGCATTATAAATTTCACTTACTGTTTAGCAAAATATATAGGTTTGGCCATAACAGCCCTGACCCAATTTTATGAGAAGAACCAGATGGCAGACTTCAAGGCCTTAAAGGAGAGTTTGATGAATCTTGGGCAACCCAATTTTCAGATTCCCTTTTCCCTTTTTGTATATGAAAAGGAAGAAATGCCCCAAAACACAGATATCACCACTGACCCACAAGGTGGTATAGTCAGTAACTAGACCCTGTGGCACAGGAATAACCCCCTTGCCTTAGACACATTACGGTTACTGCCCCTTTGGTTAAGGCCACCAAGAAAATTATAATGGAATCTGCTTTAACCATTTGTGTACCTCATACACAAGAAGCTCTCTCGAATTCCCATCACACTCAACCTCACACTCAGCCAGTCACCTCACCTCCTATGAGGTCTTTGTTAACTGTCCCTCTCTCCCATAACTCTTATAATAGCCACAGCCGGGCTACTCTTTTTCCTTCTGTCATGCATGAAGTCCCTGACAACTGCTTAGTGCTAACAAACCACCTCTGGACTCCTCCTAATAATCCACCAGAAAGTTCACTGAGTAACATTGACTTCCCATGGTTCACTGGTGGTTGTTGTTTAAAAGGTGACAGTGGCAAACATTGTGCTGGGTATGCTATTAAAACTCCTTTTTACGTTATTGAGGCAGCATCTTTACCTATGGCTATTTTGGCTCAACAGGCTGAATTATACACTGTTACATGAGCTTGTACTTCAGCCAAGAACAAAACTGCCAATATTTATACTGACGGTAGATATACATTTGAAGTAGTACATGACTTTGGAATGTTGTAGAAGAAACATGGCTTTTCCTTAATTCCAGGGTAAATAAAATTAAAAACAGCCCCTATATTCAGGAATTACTGAATGCAATACTTTTACCAGCCACTTTAGCTATTATTAAGATTCCAGGGCATTCTTTTTTTTTTTTTCCCCATGCTATGTGGTTGTGGGATCTCAGTTCCCAGGCCCAGGCCACAGCAGCAAAAGCCTGGAATCCTAACCACTAGGCAACCAGGGAATTCCCCTCCAGGGCATTCTAAACTTGACTCTCTGGAAGCCAAAGCACATCTCACCCTGCTGATATTTCTGCAAGGAATGCTGCTCTTAACGGGACCAATAATAGCGAAACCTTTGTCATGATCCAAAGGAATATTTTTCCAAATGATAATTTGGAAAAACTGGTTAGAGAATCCCCAAAATTGGCCCCAGAGAAAGAAAGATAAGATTGGAAATTTTAAAACTGTCGGTTTGATAAAGAGAAAGCTCTGGTTTGAACCAAATAACAACTCAGGGAATCCTGTTTATACTGCTCTAGGACATTTTAAATTGACCCACCTAAAGAAAGCACTGAACCCTGACTATACCTGAACATCATCTAGTAACCTTGACTGATGCAACAACATCTGATGAGACAGCTTTTCCCAAGATATCTGGACCAGGCCTATTGGAATTTTGTCACCAAACCTGTGATGATGACTTACCACTTCATATGATCTCTAATGTCTATGATCTTCATCACATATGGACTTTAGATAAAAAGTACCTGAGTCCTCCCTCCTCCTGTTACTTGAATGTGACCTCAGTAGTTTCCAATCTGTGTACTTTCCCTCCAACATGAGACACTACACCCAAAAAAGGTACTTCCTGGCATTGCGAGATGAAAAACTGCTGAAACTGAAAAATCTGACTTGATCAGCAATGCTTTCAGAGAAAGATCTTGATCAAAAGGGGAAATATTAAAAATTAGTAAGCAGAAACCTCAATTAAATAGAGCTGGGAGACCTGTTTCATGAAAACACGATGAATTTGTCCATGTAAGACCTTTTCTACTTCAGGCATGCTCTAGGTATTCAATAAATAAAACAACTCAGACCAAGACATAGAAGTTTCAATAATAATAGGTTCCATATTAACATATAAAACTATAACTAAATTATCTATAATATGCTGAATACTCATGACATACCAAAGAGTCAATAGCTTTCCTAGATGTGATACAAACAAAACAAACTAAAGAGGTTAATAAAATTCCCCAAGGTTACACTCTAGGAAATAGCAGAACCCAATCAAAGCAGTTGGATTGACAATATCACTTGTGTATTTAATTATATAATACTATATCTCAATAGTATAAGAAAAAATACTAAAGTTATTAGATATATTCCAGATAAGATGTTATCTTGTTAACTATCAAGTTTTTGATCATTGGTAGTATTCAAATGGATGCATTATAGACAGAACTTCAACATAAATGGTGTACACCAACATATTATCATGAGTCTCAATTATATTTTTGAGATTACTCTGTATTTTCTGATCTACCTATGTGTTATGTGACAGAATTAAATTTGAAGGTATAGCTTTGGTATCCTGACTATGAGGATTTTTAAAGGACATTTTAATATAAAATTTAAAGATAATGAATTATGTAACTTTGTTGTACAATTTGTATAAATTTCTGTTTAGAATATAGTGGGCTGCCTTTTGATTTTTATCTGAAGTATCACTATCAATGCTTATTTACTGAGAGACAAGTGGGTCTTCTGCTAGTCATAGTTTTGAACACACAGATTACAGTATGCCTATATTAATTAAAAGTGCTACTTAATAATGCAAATTTAATTTTTTCCCAGTTTTCCAGAAAGTCTACTAAATTTGTGTTAATTTATAATATCTAATGCTAAAAATATATATTTCTCCTACAAACACACAGGAAGGATAATATATGTATAATAATCACTGCACAGATGTGTTTTGATCCCAGCAGCTTATTCTGAACACTGAGAATATAATATTTGCATTTTCAGGACATAGGAATATGTTAAAAACTAAGGAAAATGAATGTTCAATACTAGCAGAGAATGTTTAGCTGGCAAAATGACTTTTCTATGTGAATGCACTAGCCTTTTTTTTAAAATCAAGTTTTCAGAGTCTTTATTATATTGATTGTTATACATGTTTTCAGGTCGAAGCTGAGTGTGGTTATTGCATTATTATTTTTCATTTGGAATTTATTGATTTTTCTGCCAGTAACTTATAGTTCAGTTTAAAAAAAGTTATTGTAATCACTTGATTTATATATTTTCTAAAAGATAGTGCCAAAATAGGAATCCTTTCATCAGTCTGTCAGGTCTACAGAGCTTTTATCCTGTGGTCATTTTGACTTAAAGGTGTGTCAGAGATTCTTGTTCATAAGTTTTTAAATTTTAGACATTCACATTACTTATGAGTCAGTAAACATGATAAATCGATTGTTTACTAGTAGACACTGATTTTAAAGTTGATTTTACCACATTCATAATTGCCTTTATGAAAAATTAGTAAAGTTTTATTGCCATATGACCTTTAAGCTCAAGGGAATTTTAAAGAAAAGAACCATGGTACTTATATTTGGTCAACCACATGTAATTATCATTTGTTGTTGACTTTAAACAATCTTTTTTGTTATCAATTTCATTTTAAAATATAGAAAATACACAGGACAAAATTGTTTGGGATATGGAAATTGATACTTAACTGCCAATTCTATCATTAAAATTTAGCTAGAAATGGGACTGGATGTTTTCCAGTAGGAAAAATGTCATCTAAATTGAATATTTTCACTTGGGGATTTGTATTAACATATAATTGACTTTCCATAATAATTCAATATATATTCTGGTTGGACTGTGAAAATTCAATCTGGAATTTTAAAATAAGCATAATTAAATGAAAATATCACTAAGTAAGAACAAGATGTGAATTATGATTTCAGCTCTGCTTCTAAATAGCTAAATTACTTTGGGAAGTCAATTTAACATTCTTATCAATTCCTGTTACTTTGATAACTAGACTAGAAAATCTCTTAGAACCCAAAGTCCATGTTCATAAAAGTGAATATACTTCATCACATAAAAAGTCTACATTTAATCCTTGAATTTGCTCCCCATAAAAAGGTGACAAATACAGTATTTATTAGATCCCTGCATTGAATAGTGTAATTTATCTCATCTTGATGCCACTACTCTTCTATTTTATGTTTTTGGATTTTAACCCCATCTCTTGTTCCATCTAAGACTCTTTGATCTTAGTGATTTTTCTAAGTTGCCCTAAGAAATTGTGTTTTTGTTCTCCATAATAGAATATAAAGCACCATTTATAACACATTATGATTCAGACAATGTAATATATATTTTGGTATGTTATCAAATATATATTCAGAAAAAACCCATAAAAACATTATTACAAATTTTGAGGTGCCACAAATAATCTCAAATATTCAATTTCAGAATCCTACATTAGGTTTTCCCTGGTGGTGCACTGGTTAAGAATCCACCTGCCAATGCAGGGGACACGTGTTTGAGCCCTGGTCGGGGAAGACTCCCACATGCCATGGAGCAACTAAGCCCATGCGCCGCAACTACTAAGCCTGCGCTCTAGAGCTCGTGCTCTGCAACAAGAGGAGCCACCACAATGAGAAGCCCATGCACCACAACAAAGAGTAGCCCCGCTCGCCACAACTAGACAAAGCTCATGTGCAGCAGTGAAGACCCAATGCAGCCAAAAATAAATTAATTTAAAAAAAAGAATCCTACTTTAGATAATGTCTTTGATTTTACTAATCTCTGTTAAAAGATTTCTACTACCTACTGCTTGATTCATCTACACTTACTGTTTGATACTTTCTGTTTGTATCCACAGTTTAGATGATTCATATTAGCTGTTCAAATACATTCGTTTATTATCCAACCTGCCCCAATGTTTTTGAATACAACCTTTATTAATGCTCTAAATGCAATGACATATGTGACATCCAGAATGTAAGTCATGGTGTGGATATCCTATTTACACTTTGTCAAAGTAGTCTACAATGCACTATCTACTCTTTATGACTGCCACTTTGAAGTTTCAAAACATGGAGGCAGTGTTCAATGCAACAGAAGTTCAGGTACGACCCTTAGTTAAAAATGTGATATAAGACTAAAATAGTCATTACATTTACCTATTATTTGGTTGATTTGGAAATTTACCAAAAGAGGAAAGGCAGACTTCTTATAAATATCATTTAAAAATAAACAATTTTTTTCTTCCGGGAATTTAAGGACTCTGTATTATTAGACACAGTAATTATTATTTAACAGAAATTTTAATGTTCTTTACATACAGCCAACAATTCCCCTAATAAAAGCATCACACTGAGTTACTGTAAATGAAAATATACAAATAAAGTAATTAAAGTCACAGAATATGCCATATCTATTCTCCTACCATTTGTCCGAATACATTCAAATGCATACAAAAATATAATTGCATTTATAACCTACTTAGATTTATTCTTTGTGAGTAAATTTTTTAAATTCCTTGAGGCAGACTGAAAAAATATATATAATATTTTGCAATTTATCCCATGAAGAGACAAAATCCATTTTTCACCTCTTGAATTTGGTCTTGGTCTTGTGTCTTGTTTTGTCTCATGATCACTAGCAATTATGATGCTAGCAGAGATTGACAGCTGCTAATGCTTAGGGGCTTGCTCTTTTTTTCCTACTCTACATCCTTCCACCACCATGTGAAAAAACCAGGGATGTCTTGTTTGAGGATGATAAATTCTGTATAGATAGGTCTCAGCAATCCCAACTGTCAAAGATGTCAAAGATGTGACCCCAGGTATAAAGGTGAGGCTATTTTAGACCATCCAGACACTGCTGAGCTATTGCCTCATCACAGAGATCAGCCAACCTGGCCCAGTCCAAAAATAATACCCAGTGGAGCTTAGCCTACAGCCCTGCCCAACTGCTGAACACAGTCTGTGGCCTGCCCAGGCAGAAAGCCCAGATAGCAATCCCACCTGACCATGGAGTATAGTATCTAGCCCCACCCAACTATGGTATACAGCTGCAGGCCCCTTCCAGAGATCCCAGCAAGTAACCTTGCTGAATAGTGGAGCATAGCCAACTGCCTAACTGATTATGAAGCCTAACCTAGAGTCTTGCCCAACTTCAGGTATAGCCTGTGGCCCAACCTGATTGCAGATCAAGGCCTGAGGCCCAGCACACTGCAAAGCCCTGCCTGTGGCCCTCCCTGAACATGAAGTTCAGCCAGTGGCACCATCTGGTCAGTGAGCAAAGCAGTGCCTGCTCATGGATACTACCGGCTAACCTGTGAAGTACCTCAAGGTGAGCTGACTGGTGAGAGTCTTTCCCT
>NW_006770667.1:62675-90034 GCF_000442215.2 Lipotes vexillifer
CTTGTAAAATGGAAGATGACACTGTAACAGAGCAGGACCCTATGGGGCCTTCCTAGGACAGATGCCCTACCCCCTGCCCATGTCCTTCACCTGCCTCTTGTCTGTAGAAAAACTTTCAAAGAATAAATTTAATCAGAGAAACAAGAAAATGCAGAAACAAAGGAAAATAGTCAAACAAGACAAAATAATAATAGTTTAGCCAGTAAACAAAGTCATGGATCTTTAGTTCCTCCTCATGGGCTATGGATAATATTCTGAGCCATATCCTTTGAGATGTTTTACAGATACTGAAATCCCCACTAGGTGGAAGAAGTTAACTACATGATGACCAGATTGTAGCCATGACATAAGCTGGTACATCTTGCACAACTCTAAGAACTGGCCTCAAGGAAATGGGAACAAACCAACCCTGGAGTTGAAGATTAACTTTACGTAAAACAATCAAGATGACACTGATCAGACCACTGCATGACCAATTTCAGGATGATTATCAGAGCTGACTGTGCTGTTCTGCACATAGGACCCTCCCTCCAGCTATAAACCCCTGACACTCCCCTTTAAAAGCTCTTGCCCCCTGATCAGCAGTAGGGAGTTGGCCCTTTGGGACATGAGCCCATCTTCTTCCCAGGATTGCCAGCTTCCTCAATAAAGCTATCTTTCCTTTTACCCAACACTTGTCTCTCAGTATTGGATTCTTGAGTGATGAGAAGCTGAACCTGAGTTTGGTAACAATGCTGCTTAAACAAATATGCAGTACCAATGTAAAGAATCAAGGTTCACAAAGAATCAAAAATATGACACCAAAGGAAACTAATAAAGCTCCAATAACTCATCCTGCAGAAATGGAGATTTATGGACTTTCTGACAAAATATTCATAATGATCTTATTAAAGGAGCTCAGTGAACTACAATAACAGAGACACAAAATAAAACAATGCATGAACAAAATGAGAAGTTAAAAAAAGAAATAGAAGCCATCAAAATAAAAATTATAGAGCTGAAGAATATGACTAAAGAATCAATAGAGAGCTTCAACAGTGGTCCTGACTAAGCAAAAGAAAGAATCAATGAACTTAAAGACAAGTTATTTGAAATTATCCAGTCACAGGAGCAACTAGGAAAAGAAATGACAAAGAGTTAAAAAACCCTACAGGATTTATGGGACCCCACTAATGAAACAATATACACATTATGGGAATCCCAGAAAGAAAAGAGGAAGAGATAGAGACAGAGAGTCTACTTAAAGCATTAATGGTTGAAAATCTCCCGATCTTGAGGAAAAAAATTGACATCCAGATGCATGAAGCCCAAAGGAAGCCAACTAGATTGAACCTAAAAAGGACTACATTGAGACATAATTCAATGTAAGACCTAAAGCCATAAAAGTCCTCGAATAAAACAACTCCTTTACATTGGTCTTGGCCACAATTTCTATATATGACAACAAAAACACAAGCAACAGAAACAAAAAACAATTGGGACTACATCAAACTAAAAACTTCTGCACAATAAGAGATACAATCCACAGAAGGTAACATATGGAACGGGAGAAAGTATTCACAAAGCACATATCTGATAAGGGGTTAATATTCAAAATATGTAAAGGAACTTATACAACTCAATAAGCAAACAACCACCACCACTAATACACACACACATAATATTATTAAAAAAAGACCTGATGAGATATTTTTTCAAAGATACTCAAAATGATCAAACTAGTTGATCTAACATTTTGAAATAGTTTTTTTTTAATTTTTAAATTTTATTTTATTTATTTTTTATACAGCAGGCTTTTATTAGTCATCCATTTATACACATTTTGAAATAGTTTTCACAAATATTCTTTTAGGTTATTGTCATTAAATTTTACTAAGGTGATTTTAATAGGCATTTAAATTATGTATTTCTAAAATAAGTTTTCGTGAAGATTCTGGAAATTTCTTCAACAGACATAACACTCCATCACCATGAATAAAACTAGCAGTGTCATAGTGAAAAAGCTGATCCTAAAAATTCTTAGTTAAAGCTCATGAAAGGATGTTTAAAATCATTAATCATTAGGAAACTGTAAATCAAAACCACAATGAGATATCAGTTCACACCTCCCAGTATGGCTATAATTTTAAAACAAATAAATTAGAAGAGTTGGGGAAGATGTAGACAAATTGGAACCTTTTGTATATCACCGATTGGAATGTGAAATGGTGCAGAGCTATTGTGGAAATGTTAGTAGTTCCTCAAAAAGTTAAACACAACCTACCACATGACTCAGCAATTCCACTTCAAGTACATGCCCCAAAGAATTGAAAACAGGTTCTCAAATATTTACTTGTATATGTATGTCCATAACAGCACTATTCCCAATATCCAAAAAGTAGAAACAATCCATAGGTCCATCAACAAACTGATGGATAAACAAAATGTGGTACATACATACAATAAAATATTCAGCCAAAAAAAGAAGTGAAGTAGTGATACATACTACAAAGAAGACAAATCTTGAAAACATGCTAAGTGAGAACATCCAGACACTGAAGGCCACATATTTATGATTCCATTTATATAAAATATCCATGATAGGTAAATTCATAGAGTCAGACATCAAACAAGTGGTTGCTAGGGATTGTGTGGAGGGGAGAATGGGGACTGACTGTTTTAATATCTTTGGAGCTGATGAAAATGTTTTAAAACTAAACAGAGGTGATAATGATTACACAACATCTTGAATATACTAGGTCACTAAGTACACACTTTAAACTGGTGAATTTCATATTTTGTGAATTTTATTTCAATTAAGTTTTGGTTAGTAAATTTATGATACAAATAGGTGGTTGCCAAATATTTCCCCCAAAATTGGCTTGAAAGTATGACTCTTTACAATATTCCATGCATTATTCTAGTATATGATACGAGGTCACATTTTCAATTGATTGAGATTTTGTTTTATTTTAATGGCTTGTCAATTTTTTTTTAACCACATGAAGAATCAGAGTTGCTGAACATGGTAATGCTATGGAGTTTAAAAAATTATGTCTTTAAAGCTTTAAGTATAATCTTATATACATTATCTGAAACAGTCCTATATTATTCTATCATATACATTTTAATTGGTTTTATATAATTTTAAATATTCAAATACTTGGTAAATTGACAACACTAGTTGTCAGTGAAATGACGTATATGCTTACATTACTTTTTAAATATATTTTTCATCTTTAAAGTATCTTTAAAAAATCTTTAGCCTGTAATATTTAATCTTTAAAATTTGCTAGATGTATTCTTAACTTTTTAATATTCAGATTCAGTTACTTTTGTTTTTTTTTTTTTTGTGGTACGCAGGCCTCTCCCTGTTGTGGCCTCTCCCGTTGCATAGCAGCTCCGGACGCACAGGCTCAGCGGCCATGGCTCCCGGGTCCAGCCGCTCCTTTGTTTTTTTTTTTTTTGTGGTACGCAGGCCTCTCCCTGTTGTGGCCTCTCCCGTTGCATAGCAGCTCCGGACGCACAGGCTCAGCGGCCATGGCTCACGGGTCCAGCCGCTCCGGGGCACAGACCCGTGTCCCCTGCATCGGCAGGCGGACTCCCAACCACTGTGCCACCAGGGAAGCCCAGATTCAGTTACTTTTATATAGGCATTGAATCTTACTTCAAGGTTATTTTGATGTTTCACCTCAATTATTGAAGAAAGTGCCTGGATAAAATGCAAGCTTTGCACTTTAAATGGATTTGCCTTTGGTTATCTAATAAGATATTTGTGCCTTCATGACTTTAGTATTTCAAGGTCCAAAATACATGGCTGAGTTTTTAAGAACTACATAGTACTCAATACTATTTCAATGGTTAGTTCCTACTTTTATCCTGCCCTATGCAATAATACTCAAAATTACTATCCTCAGGTTTAAAATGGTAACTGTATGTACCAAAAGGAACTTCTCTCAATTTTCCATTAAATTATCCATGAAGCCACAGAGTACAATGACTCTGGAATTGAATGGTCAAATGATTTTTTTTTTTCTTTTCCCCAGCTCTGGAATTGGAGCCGTGGACAAATTCTATTAATTTTTAGGTCAATAGATCTGGCAGGGAATATAATAGGAAAGGGAAAGTAGGATTTCCTATAAAGATGGGCATGTCACGGATTCTTCCTCTTATGTAGTAAATAAAAATAATTTAAAAAAAAAATCACCAACAACACCCAAAGAACACAAAGATCAGGAGGCTAACTACTATATCCTTTCCAGAACCCAACTGAATTAATGTGATCTTTTTGAAAGCTTAAAAGTTGAAAGTGTAAATAAGCAAAAGGCAGATATTAGTCATAAGGGCCTTTCAACAAAGTCTGTTCCTATCCTATGTGACATGAAATAGCCCATTTTGTTTTTCCCCAGGTTTCAGATAAGAGTTCTCTAAAAAAGAATGAATATGTGTATATGTATAACTAAATCACTTTGCTGTACACCTGAAACTAACAACATTGTAAATCAAGTATACTCTAATAAAATAAAGGCTACAAAGGTCACTTTATAGCAAAGAAAAATGCTTATAATGCTAAATGAACAAAGCAGGCTACACATATATACAGAATAATTAAAATTTTACAAAAACAATGTCTCCCAAAAGGTAACATCAAATAGACCACCTATTTGATGTCACTTTGTGACATCAAATGTCACAAAGACATTTGCAGGATAAAGGTTTACAGGAAAACTCTAATGAACAGACACTCAGGATGACTTGGAAAGAACTGACTATAAACATCTTCTATTTGTACAAATTCACAAATACTTCCTAATGCAATAAACTTAAACTATTTTCAGAATATCTTTAGCTAAGTGTTCTTACTTTCTACAGATTATATTATACAAAGTATCTCACCAATTACTGCTTAGTTTCAGAGTAACTACATGGTAATAAATGGTAAAAAAACCCATTTTCAGATGTTAAAATAGTTTTAAAATCAAAATTAATACCTATCATAACTATGCCAGGTTTTTGATAGTTTTGCTTTATGCTTATCTATGGTATGGTGCGTTGGTTCTCAGATTTTCAGATTTCACAAATAAGTTAAAAATTTTAAGTAAATATGGGAGGAAATGGAGGGTATGATCAGGGAATAACAATGTTTTATTTTTCCAAATAAAGACATTAAAAAACAATAAGCAACAACTACTATCACTCTTCTTTAAATAAGACTTTTAAGAACCAAAAAAAAGTAGGAAGGACATATGTTCAAAATAAATAAATATTCTTAAAATTAAATGAACTTAGCTTTACAAAAAAAAAAAACATGCAACTCAGTAACAACAACAAAAAACAAACAACCCCATTAAAAAACTGGCAAAGGAACTAAATAGACATTTTTCTAAGGAAGATATACAGATGGCCAGTGGGTACATAAGAAGATACTCAACATCACTAATCATCAGGGAAGTAAAAATTAAAACCACAATGAGATATCACTTTATACCTGTAAGAGTGGTTATCATCAAGAAGACAAGAGATAGCAAGTGTTGGCAAGGTAGTGAAGAAAAGGGTACCCTTTTGCACTGTTCTTAAGATTGTAAACTGGTTCAGCCACTATGGAGAAGTGAAGTTCCTCAAAAAAATTTAAAATAGAACTACTATATGATTCAACAACCTCCCCTTCTGGGTATAATATATCTAAAGGAAATAAACACAGGTTATTGAAAAGATATATACATCTCATGTTTATTGTGGTATTATTCACAGTAGCCAAGATAAGTAAACAACCTGTGTTCATCAATGGATGAATGGATAAAGATGATGTGATTTTATATAATAAAATACTATTCAGCCGTGAGAAAAACGAAGATTCTGCTATTTGTGACAACAAATGGATGTTGATGACATTGGCCTAAGTGAGATAAGTCAGAGAAAGACAAATACTGTATAATCTCTTATATATGGAATATTTTAAGAGATGAACTTGAAAAACATTGAGTGAAATGGTGATTATCAGGGCCTGGGTAAGTGGGGGAATGGAAGAGATGTTTAAGGGTACATAGTAGCAACTACCAGGTAAATCAGTCCTAGAGATCTAACACACAATACAGTTAACTACAGACAACAAAACTCTATTATAAACATTAAACTTGCTAGGAGACTAGATCTCAAATGGTCCCATCACTAGAAGAGATGATAATTATGTTATATGATAGAAGTGTTAGCTAATGCTACAGTGGCAGTTATATTGCAACACAAATGTACCAAATCATTGTGTTGTATACCTTAAACTTATGCAATGTTACATGTCAATCATATCTTAAAAATAAATTGTTTAATTAAAAAAATTACTAGGGAGGAGAGAAAAGGGAATTTAGTCAGCTGAACCAAAGAATAGGAGAAAGACACTATACTTGCCAAAACCAAACAATATCTATGACGTGAAAGTAATTATACATGTATGTAAAATTTTATTCCTGTGTATATTTGTATATGTAATTTTCCAGTGGCTATTCTGAAATTAAATATAAATAACATGTATATGTATTACTTTAAAATAATTAAAGCACTGTGCAAGTAGTTGACATTACTATGATGATGATTAATTTTCATAACAATATTTTACCTCAATATTTTAATAACTATATTATCCATAAGACAGACTGAGTATTCTATTGGAATATATACAGTCTAATGTAAAATATGTTCTATAATGAAAAATATTTTGTGAAAGAAACCTATTAAATACTAAGAATAGTGTTTTGATTTGTCAAATAACTCACTATGAAAATTACTCCTTCCTTCTTTGCAGTGAGGATTATTATTCCCAGTGTATGAACTGTTTTTGTTTAAAATTGTTCATTTCACTGTTCTTTAACACCTTTGAAGAGTCATAATCACTCAGGAATAGTTACTTTCAGAAATAATGTTAACTGGATAAAATTTTCAACTCTCTATTTCTTTTCTTCAAGCATAGAGTATAATATCTATGTCAAAAATAACTGATCAATTGAGGTTATATTGTTCTGCATATGAAATACATGCACGGCAATGAATATTTTCAAAAGATTGAAGAAGTATAGTTATTATGTGTGCTCATGGAGGAAGAATATGAGAAGGATGAAGAATAATGCTCAAATGTAATCCTTTTAGCCCTCAAAGTGGTAGTTTTGAAATAGACCAGAAAAGAGTAATTGTCCTTTTTAAACATATCATTTGCACAGTGATAGTCAAGACTATATTTATCATAATGATAGGGTGTTTGAGTCTTCCTTTTAAAAAATATATTCTTTTTGTACCAAAGGGAGACCAGCTTTAACTTACCCATCATGTAATCTCTGCTGAGTGTTCTCATATTCCATATGAAGAATTCTCCACATGAGAATCCATTAGTGGAAATATTATTAATTTTATTTCCAATTATTTCTACTTACTTAAAAGTAATTTTAGAAAAATAACTTTGTATTAAAACAAACACGGCTGTAATCAATTGCTCAGATAATATCTGTGACACATTCTTATTCCAGCTGGTGGGTTTATATATAATACCGTCTTTAATAATACTGGTTACAAAATGGGATTTGGGGAATATTTCAGGGGGCCAGATCAAGTGCTTTATTGGTGTGCAAAATGATTTCATGAGGAATACTAAACAGACTCTCTATTCCAACCCAGGCATGAGATACATTTTGATTTATTATTATTTGATATTTGTTACTGATTTATTATCGACAATAGATTTATCCCATTTTTAGTTGTAATATTACAAAGTGAAAAATCTAATTTCACTCAAATGTGCATTAAATATAGTAACAAATGTAAAAGATTAAAATTGAAAATATTTGATGTTACTATATTATTTTTATATATTTAAAATTATTTTTTGATCTCTTTCACTTAACAAAAAGCACAAGTACATAACATTTATCATATGTTAAGCCATTATTATTTAGACAATGATCCCTCTACTAAATGATTCATTTGCAGACTTTTCTGATTACACTTGGAATTGTTTTTAACTTCCTGACTTCAATATATATGTTTTCCAGTGAAAGCTGTAAATTTAATTTTAAATTCTAGCATAGTTTGGCCTTTTACTTTGACATTCAGTCATCTGCTATTGAAAAAACCTTGCTTGATGATTGTTCTGAGGATATACCTCATGGATTTCCAGCTCACTTTTAATGTGGTGTTATTTTCCATTTAATCATTTTAAATCTATTAAAAGATATCAGCATAGCTCCTTAGATTATCATTAAAAATCTTTAAAATAGCTCATTACTGCAGTATCTTCACATTGCTCTATCTAGATAAACATTATATCTAGATAAACATTAAGCAACCATTACATTAAGCTTTGCCCATTAGATGAATATAGAATATGCTACAAAGGCATAATTTATCTGCTCACCAGGGTTCACAGAAATCCTTGCTTTAACTTTGATATTTCCTCTATTTACTTTGCCATGCTTCTGAACCATATCTCTCTCAGTAACATTTCTTACTCAATAATAAGAATAATGGGATATAAAAGAATTATGCTTTTTACTTTTTGAGTAGTTTTAAAATAAGCCCAGATAAACAATATGTTTACATTTCCAAAAGACCTTTTCACTTGGCAAACTTTTTTTTAGTATTACTTTCTTTTTATCTAGAGTAAATGATATTTTTCAATTTTTAAAATTATTCAGTTATGTTCACAAAGGTATTCTACAATTCAATCCCAGTTAGTATAAGGACAAGTCGTTATTTTCAAGATAATTCAGAAGAAACTGCTTTTGTCCCCTGCCATTTTGTACATATGGGCTGCCCAGACAGACGGCCTTACTGTTTCAGTTTTAGTAAATTTTGGACTGTCTTCTTCCCAACTGTAAGTTCCTCACCTCTCTTTTCTCAAAGCATTTGCTTTAGAAAACTTGTAAATTATTTTTTCTGTTCCTTTGAGGTGTAAATCTTCTCCCAACCTTTGCCAGTTTTTGCAATGCAGGGAATATCTTTCTCATGGACCTGGGGAGCATCCCCTTGAAATGTAATCCCACAGAGACTGGGCAATAAGGGCACTAACTTCAAAAAGTGAAAATTAGCAAACACAAATGGCCTAATCATTTTGACCAACCTCTCTCCTAACACCTCCTAGTGTTTTTTCACTAGTTCACCACAGCTCTTAAAAACCCCAGCTTTTGTTTCAGCAGAGCTGAGTCCACTCTCTCTTCCCTACTGTAATAGTCTTGAATAAAGCTTTCCTTGCCTGCTTAACTCTATCCAGTACAATATTTCTTTGATAGGTCTATAAAAGATTTATATTTATTCCTGAAAAAATAAGTATACAAGCCAAAATCTGAGACCACTTGATATGTGACTCTAATAATACAACACTAAAATTTATTGAGTGTTTACTATATGCAAGATATTATTTATATGAATCAACTTACTGAATCAAAAGAAACACATGCAAATGTCTCCCATAATTACCATATGGAACTGTGAAATAAAAATTCATATTCTGTAGCAAGACATGAAAAATTTAAACATAAAAGGATTTTCAAATTTTCTCTGCCCTTTAGCCTCCCTTCCCCCCCAGACTGTACCCTGTATATCTGCATTATACATCAGCCAAACCTCCCTATCAGCAGAAATACCTACTAAACCATAAAGAGCAACATTCTCCTAGCAACAACAAGGTAACTTTTTAAAAGATAACACTCCTTCTTGATCTCGTAAGGGGTCACAATGACCCACCACTTTGTCCTTGCAGATCTGGACTGTGCAAACTATCTTCATCATTTAATGTACAGCCCTCTGTCTCAAAAACCTGTGCAACTGTGTTTTGACCTCTAATGAGAAAAACAGTTCTCAGAGCTTTCTAAGAGGCTGTTCCTGGGTTATAATCCTCAATTTTACTCTAACCAAGTTTTCCATTTCTTTCTTAAATTGACTGATTAGTTTTTTTCATTGGCAGAACAAATGCAGTTCTTGCCAATATAGAATAGGTACTGATAGCCAAAAAAAAAAAAAAAAAAAAAAAAAAATCTAGCAACAACAAGGTAACTTTTTAAAAGATAACACTCCTTCTTGATCTCGTAAGGGGTCACAATGACCCACCACTTTGTCCTTGCAGATCTGGACTGTGCAAACTATCTTCATCATTTAATGTACAGCCCTCTGTCTCAAAAACCTGTGCAACTGTGTTTTGACCTCTAATGAGAAAAACAGTTCTCAGAGCTTTCTAAGAGGCTGTTCCTGGGTTATAATCCTCAATTTTACTCTAACCAAGTTTTCCATTTCTTTCTTAAATTGACTGATTAGTTTTTTTCATTGGCAGAACAAATGCAGTTCTTGCCAATATAGAATAGGTACTGATAGAAAAAAAAAAAAAAAAAAAAAAAAGAGCTCTTACAAATACTCAATTCTTGTCTAATTCCATTATTGAATTTTCCCCTTAATTACAAAACAAGTAATACTTTAAAAATACTTATTTTCTCATAAATGGCCCCATATGTAACCAGGGTTCTAACTCTTCAAATGAGATAATAAAATGGAGTTCACAGTAAATGATGTGACATGGTGGGTGACTAATGAGTAGCACACTGATGCAGAGAGTCACAAGGCCTTTTTTATGCCAGTTGGAGGAAATGGGATTCTCTCATTTAAATGCAGTCTTATTGGTCTTTGGAAGAGGATTCAACTCCTCATGCTCTCTGATCATTTTCCTGGTTTACTCACTCTTTTATTGACTCACTTCTCCTGAATCAGCTTCCAGGCTTGGGCCCTAGTTAGCTCCCATATTTTTCTTCCAACACCCTCTTTATCTTCTCACCATGAAGAATGAAATCCTGCTTTTATTTCACACCATACCTTGAGTCAAGATAATTTAAGATGTCCCCTTTTCTTAAAGACAGAAAAGGCTCAAAAGTTCCAATATGTCAACAGGCAAGATGAAAGACCACTGCTTATTTTTCTCCCATCCAAGGAATCAACAAAAAGTAAGCAAACACAAAGTTAAGGTTTCCACATTAACCATATTTAAAATGACAGAAGTACTCATGTTCTGCCACACATGTATTACATAGTGGCAATTTTATGTTGAGCAGAAGATGCAATATTTTTCAATAATGATTAAGTCCCTTTGGTATTATATATTTCTCATTTTACTTTCCTCTTTTAAATAAGATTGATATGTACATCACTCCTAAATACTCATGAAGTTAAATTAGAAAATGCTGACTAAACTGGACATTTAGAATTTTTTTAATCTCAAGGATGTTCTTCCACAATGTTCACAACACATGATTGCCTCTCATGTAACACCACATTTGCTTAAAACACACTCTCATAAAGCTTATAATATAAATTTCACTTACAGACCTTGGAAGATTCTTGAGGGCTGGATTTGGTTCTATGTCTGTTTCAATCACCCATAGACCCTAAAATAAAAATGGAAAGGAAATCTGAGCTCTACAAAACTCAGTAAGAATGGAAGTTTTCTGAGACAACAAAGTGTACACTGCCAGGCTGGGCTGGGAAGCTGCACTGCATTTGTCCCAATTAAGCCAGGGAAAATTAAAAGCACCTGGAGGCCTATCAGGTTGCCATCACTCCTAGGCTCCTGTGAGATACCAGAGACAAATACTTCTCTAAAGTAAAGATGTATCAAAATACTCCACCACAAGTTTTCTACAAATTATAGTCTATGAAATAGAAGCTTTCGAGAGAATTAATGAATTTGCATTGGACCTGAAGAAATAAAGCAGAATATACTACAGAAATTTTTTAAAAATATATGAAAATAGGGAAAAGTGAAGCGGAGGACAGGATTCAAAGGTCTAACAAATGTCTAAATGGGGTCCTAGAAAAAATTATATAGAAAATAGAGTCAGAGGAACTATTTGAGAGTTAGTGGTTAAACATTTTCTTTAGAATGAATGAAACAAATGAACCAAAGAGAGATTTTAGAAGAGCACAGCTGGAAAATGTGAAAATTGTAGCAAAACATGCAGAATAGTAGAAAGACAAAATGAAAACCTTAAAATAAGCTAGAGCAAAAACACTTTTGATATGAACAGACAGTAGTATACTTATCATCAAAGAGAAGAAATTTCAAAGAAGAGAAAATTATATTCAGAGAACAGAGAGAAACTATCAAGTTAAAGTTTTGTACAAAGCCAAAATATCTGTACTGGTTTTCTACTGTTGATGTGACAAGTTACCACAAACTCAGTGGCTTAAACGATACAAATTAATTATCCTACAGTTCTGCTGTTCACAAGTGCAACATCGGCTTCATTGAGCTAAAATTCAGGTTTCAACAGGGGTGCACCTCTTTCTGTAGACTCTAGGAGAGAATCTGTTGCATTACCTTTTCCAACTTCTACTAGAGGCCATTTGTGTTCCTTAGCTCACCGCCCCTTTCCTTCACCTTCAAAGCCAGCAACATGGTATCTCTCCAACTCTGCTTCCATCTTAATAGCTCCCTGATTCTTCTCTTCTGCCTCCCTCTTTCTCTTATAAAGACTCTTGCGACTACACTGGGCCCACCTGGAAAATGCAGGCTACTCGCCCTACATTAAGGTCAGGTGTTTAGCAAGATTCATTTCACCGGCAAACTTAACTCCTCTTTGTCATGTAATCTAAAATACTCAGATGTTTCAGGGAAAGGGCATTATTCTGCCTATTAACTTTCAGGAGAAGGGACAAGTTAAAAACATTTTCATAGAAGCAACAAATAAAAAAATTTTAAAAAATACCACCACCAACATGCATTCAACAAATAATAATTAATTCAGGAAGAAAAACGTTTAATCCCATGAGAAAAAAAAACTGATGTAAAGAACCCTCAAGATAGTTTTTGAAACAAGATATTTAGAAAAATATCTAAACATTTTGTGTGAAATGTTGATGTGTTTATTTATGATGAGGATGTTAGCTGGGACAATTAAAAATAGGCAAAAGTAAAATAATATACAACAGTAGTAATTGTGTGTGTGTGTGTGGTACACGGGCCTCTCACTGTCGTAGCCTCTCACGTGCGGAGCACAGGTTCCGGACGCGCAGGCTCAGCGGCCATGGCTCACAGGCCCAGCCGCTCCGCGGCACGTGGGATCTTCCCGGACTGGGGCACAAACCCGTATCCCCTGCATGGGCAGGCGGACTCTCAACCACTGTGCCACCAGGGAAGCCCAACAGTAGTAATTTTCTGGTAAATGATTAAGGTTTTTAAAAAATATTTTGGTGAGACTACAGTTAAGATAATAACTTTATGCTTATTAAATTAGTTAATATTAGAAGGTGAAGTATATCCAGTAAAATAATAAGATTAAATATAGTTCTCAAACTAGTAGAGCAAAGGCAGAGAGAAAACAAATTAAAATCAAATTTGCAGGGCTTCCCTGGTGGCACAGTGGTTGAGAGTCCACCTGCCGATGCAGGGGATACGGGTTCGTGCCCCGGTCCGGGAAGATCCCACATGCCACGGAACGGCTGGGCCCGTTAGCCATGGCCGCTGAGCCTGCGCGTCCGGAGCCTGTGCTCCGCAATGGGAGAGGCCACAACAGCGAGAGGCCCGCGTACCACAAAAAAAAAAAAAAATCAAATTTGCAGCAATAACATAGGTAAGTAAAGAAAGAAACAAAAAATAACCTAAAAAATAAGTTATTTATTATTTAATAAATAAATAGAAAATAAGTCAAAAGGTGGTTAAAAAGCACATATATCAATAATTATGACAGACAAATTAACAGAGCATTCCATTTAAAAGACAGAATTTTCATTTTGGACTCTAAAAAAATCCACGTATAACACATGCCTGGATTTTATTTTATTATTATTTTTTAACATCTTCATTGGAGTATAAGTGCTTTACAATGATGTGTTAGTTTCTGCTGTATAACAAGGTGAATCAGCTATACATATATCACCATATCCCCTCCCTCTTGCGTCTCCCTCCCACCCTCCCTATCCGACCCCTCTAGGTGGTCACAAAGCAGGGAGCTGATCTCCCTGTGTTATGCTGCTGCTTCCCACTAGCTAGAGGGAATATTCATTATAAAATAACTTATTAAGAAAATAATAATTTAAATCAAGATTAAATAAACATTTGTGTAACTAAGTTCACGTATATGCAACATATATTCTTAATCATCCACACAAACTTCAATAGACTTTTAAATAATAGAATTAATATACTTTTACAAATTTCTCTCCTACATAACAGTATTTATTCACAATTTAATTGGCATATATAGTTAAATGTAATCTTTATTAGTAGAGAAAAATATGATTAAATTTATATTCTTCACTTTAATACAACAAAATATTAAGAAGCTCCAATTAAGCTTCCACTCATCCCCTGAAATCTATTCCCAACTGCTATAACCTTTAAAAAAAATTCATACAGATTTTACCTGGAGGCTTTCTTTCTTTCTTTTTTTTCTAAATACAAAAATGATTATCTAGAAGGAGAAAAGAAATTATAATTCATTACACAGTTTTTAAAATACACAAATACTCTGGTGAACCCAACCCTCCGGGGCCCCTCGGTGGGTCACGCCCTCGTACTGCATTCTCCGCTTGAGTGCACAAGGCCCTGAGGCTGGCTTGCAACCAACAGCGTAAGGGCAGCGTGATGACACAACCCCGTGACAAACGTTTTTGTGTGGAAGGATCCGTCTTAGCAGGGAAGTGCAGACACTTCCCTGATGGCCGGGGAGAAGCAAGCGGCCATGGGAAAGGCTGTCTGCAGAAAGGGCCATGCGGCAGAGAACTGGGGGCGACCTCCAGCAGCCGGGGCCCCGTCCTGCACCCGCCAGCAGCCCGCAGGCTCGCGGGAGACCGGGCACCCTCCCCACAGCCTGAGACCCTGGGCAGCACCACGCTCAGCCGGGCCAGACCCCTGGAAACTGGAGGTGACGGATGTCCGTGTGGGGATCTGTTCCACGGCAATACTACAAATACCACTCGCACCCCAAATCCAGCAGAATAACAGTCTTGCTCATTAACTGCTGACACACCTCTGCAATACCGTCCTGCTCTGTTGCCTGTATGCGTTTGAACTATCTTGTCAGATGCCAGGGATCCTGAAGCACTGGGTTGGCCAAAAAGTTCGTTCTGGGCCACTGCAAGATGGTCTGGAAAAACCCGAACGCACTTTTTGGTCAAGCCAACGTTGCGTATAGAGAATTGAAAAAGAATTCAGTCCTTCCTCTAGCACAGCTGGTCCGAGTTTCTCTTTCATGACGGTTTAAGCAAGGTTTCTTCGGCTTCACGACTAGGTGATGTTCCTAGTAAGGGCGGTTTGGGAACTACTGGCAAATTTAGGCCGTGCACCGGCTTCCCTGTAAGGAGCCGAAAGGCCTGCAAAAACCTTCCAGACCGGCCTATGACACCGCGTTTGGAGCCGCTGCCCACTCACTTGCCGTGCCAGGCGCCCTGGACACAGCCCTCCCCGCGCCCCCATCACAAGGCCAGGACCCCTGCTAACTGCATCTTTAAGTCGGCTTCCCTTGGCCACATCCCAAAATGTCGAGGTCACTGCAGCACACCCTGTGTGGCAGGAAGCTGGACGGGGCAGAGCCTCATCATACATGAACTGCAAGGTCAGGGCCGACTTGCCCACCCCTCCGCTGTCAACCATGATCACCTTGTGAAGGGCCAGGGAGCTCTGGCTCTTGCTCTTGTTTGCGGCCATCCTACTGGGTATCTGCGAAACGCGGCCAGAGGACCCAGACGAAGAGCTGAAAACATTAAAGTTCCAACGTTTCCAGAATTCACCCGAAAACGAGCACAGAACGGACGCTGCTCCCACGAGCAGCCTGGGCGCAGCTGTCTCGGCACCAGCGTCTGAACCCACCACGGGCACGACCTCCTAGACCTACGGGGCCGAGACAAGGCGCACTGGCAGGTCCGGGCGCGCCCCGGGAGAAGCCGCCCCAGCGCCAGCCCCTCGCTTAAGAGAGCTGGGCGGGGGAGGGGGGGCGGTGCACTTTGCGCTCAGCACCAGGACGGCAGCAAACCCAACACGCAGCAGACCGCGCAACTTCCAAAGCGCGGCCCCCCGGGCGTCCACGGCCAAGCTCCTGAGGCGCTAAGAAGTTTGTGCAACATTCACAGCCTCACCCTGACCACAGCGGCGACTAAGGGCCTGAGGAATTGGACCCTCCTCGGCTGGAGGCCCGAAAGGCAGGAAGTGGCGGCAGAGGCCACTTGCGGGGCAAGGGAAGGAGAGGCGGATTGGGGAGGTGGTTGGGGCGCCGCACCCATCTCCTCCGCCCCAATTGGGTCTGGGAGGAACCCCGCCCCCGGCCTGAGCGGGGCCGCCGCCCCCAGGTCGCCTTCCTGCCACAGCCCTGCGCGGAGCCGGGGCCAGGTGCCACCCCTGGAGGCTTTCTTAGTGGACAAAATAATCACCATAGTTTTCAGAGTATCTTTTTCAACCTTTCTTTTGATTTCCTACCATATTTTTAATTACTTCTCCAGTTCTAATAAAATATATACTTACTAATACACTTCCATATTTTGACTGTTTCAGATAGTGTTACTAAAATACTATGTTGTATTTAATATTTAAAATTTTAATTAAAAAAATAAAACCTTGGTAACACATCTTGAGAATCTATAATCTATAATAAAATTTTTAAATTGCTTATAAAACATTTTATGAGGGTTCATGGGCTTTTTAAAATGGCTCCTTCTTTGCTCCTACAATTTGTAAAATTACCCTTATCTTACCATTTTATTAGAGTATATTATGTATATCATCACTACTTTGTTATATAACTTTCATAATCATTCTCAGATTCATAAATGTTATTGTGTTGTTCTTTGATATTTCTTTTAATATTATTTAAAAATATTTTTGTATAACTATTTTTCCCATGTCTTTGATATTGTCTTTCACTCAATGTTTTAAATATACACTATGTGTCATATTGCTTATGCTAAGCTCATATTCCTATAACAGCAGGTAGCTTTATCCTTTGATTTTATTTTGTATTTAAATGAGGTTTTGATTTTTGATTTACAATAATTTCTTCAAAACAAATACTAACCATATATATGTGTTTGTATATGTCTGCTTATGTATGTAATTGTTTTTTTCTCCCACTGGAATGAAAGCTCTATGAAGATAATGCACATCTTTATTTGTCAGTATACCCATGATACCTGAGGCAATGTCTGGCATTATGTGTATTTAATAATGAATGATTATGGTTTTATATAACTTTTCTCATAGTACACGAACCCATTAATCATGTTTCAAAACCTATTCTTGGCAGCTCTCCATACATTTTGCAAAAGCCTATCTCAATATATTTTAATATTTTAAAGAACTACACAATGTGGTAATTTGTGACATGGTTTGTCGTATTTTCTTCCTTGAAAGTATTATTTCAGAAAGATCAATATAATATTTTGTGAGGTAGAGTTTATTAATGGTATTACTCTCACCAGTTTCCCCATCAATGGTGTTCTTTGATGTAGTTAAAGTATGTAATCCAATTTCTTATGTTAATCTGTCTGCTATGTTGTGCATCAAGTCTTAAAATAAATGGTTCTGCCTGAAGAAAATATGGACCCAACATTCATTGGTTAGTTGACTCTGCCTCTATTATGTAGCAGCAACCCTATCTCTACATGATAATTATGGTGAAGTATTCCTTACAGCAGACTAGTAACTTTTTCTTTATCTGCTCTTACAAAAAGTGAGGGATTCCTCTTGACAGCAGATTTCAGTGTGATTCCTTTGCCGTTTTATATAGTGAGAAAAGAAACTACTTATATTCAAATCAAATTAGAAAGCAGTCCTCCATATTTTGTAATTTTTATAATTTCTTATTTCATGAAAATTCTCATTTGACATCATTAAATTTCCTGATCTTTACCATTCCTTTTTTTTTTTTTAAGAAAGCCCCTAATGGTCATCAAACATGGTCCTGAAAACAGCAACATCAGCATCACCTGAGAACTTGTTAAAGATGCGAAATTTTGGCTTCCACCGCAGACAATCTGAATCCGAAATTCTGCGCGTGAGGTTCCACCTGTCAAGTTTTAGCAAGCTCTCCAGGGGATTCTGGTAAAAAAATAAGATTTATGAACCATTGCTCTAAGATAGCATCTTCCATCTTTCTGGTATATCTTTCTGATGTATCTCATAGTCATAATATTTGTTGCATGAAAAGTTAGACATCAGCGTTAAATGTCAAAGAGTTTGAAGGAATGTCAGAACACAGTTATACTAATGAAATTGTCTCTCAGGGATCGAATCCTTATCCATTTGAGTTGGGTTGCTCAAAAACAGACTCTGAGAAAGCGATTGATATGCAGGTGGTTTAATTGTCACATGTCCTGTGGAACAACACCTGTGGAAGCAGGAATGCGTGAGGGAGAAACTAAACTAAAAAACACAGTGGTCACATGTGTGCCCTCAGACAATTCTTTCAGAGCTCTGGATATGGGATGGTCCTTCCAGAGGTGTATTAATTAGAAGCAAGAAGCTCAGTTCTTTCAACACTCTCCCACTCCAATCAGACACTGAATGCCAGTTCTCCTTCGAGAAGACCAAAATATCGATGAGGCAGCTTCCTTCATTTGATTCCTAGAAAGAGATTCAGTTATAAGCTGTGCAGCCATTCTCACAGCCAGAGATTTGGTTACGGAACAACAGTGTCCCTGGCATAGACCTCATTTCCTAAGATGTTAAAAAGATATATTTTTCTTTCTACACACTGTTCTTTTTGGTTTCATATTTATTTTTTCCCCAACTCAATTTTCTGCATTAAATGGAAAAAGAAAACATATTTAGATGAGCAAATGGTGGACAAATCAAAAATTTTATTAAATGACTGAGATGTTTAAAATTATATTAAAGTCAATTCCTATTATTTATGTCCAAAAGTGCTTACAGCTTTTAATCTGTAATAATTAATATTATTAATTATTTAATAGTAAATAATTATTAATTATTTAATATTAAAATATAAAATATTATATTTTAATAATACAAAACAGGAGATGAAGTAAAAACTATTAGTTAAAATCAGTAGCACTAAGAAGAAATATTTATAACAGGGTTATTGACAGATCTCCATTCATAAAAAAGATGCTTCTGGTAGATATCTCAGATTGTAGTATTGAGTAACTGGATCAAAAAATAAATTAAATAAAAATAGAAAACATGATCAAGTTGAGAAACAAACCTTTCCTAGGAGATATTAGGAAAATGGAAAACTTGTTACACATCTATTTTATTCATTAGAAATGTAGCATTAAGTGACAGAGATATTTTGAACAACAGATTGATTTATTATTTTAGTATTTTGCTAATAGAATCTCCAACTGGATTCGAGATCTCTGTTAACACTTTAGCTTTTCATATTCTCTACCTGTTCCTGGATTTTTTATTTTGGATATTTTAATAAAGAATTGCTGGGCTTGCACCATAATTTCAGGATATATATATATATATATATATATATATATATATATATATATATGTCAATATAAGAAAATCCACAAACCCAGTCACCTGGTGAATTAGAAGATATATATATGTGTGTGTGTGTGTGTGTGTGTGTGTGTGTGTGTGTGTGTGTGTATACACACACACACACATACATAAATTATTTGAACTATCACTGCTTGGACTAAATAAATTTGTGAATTCAGTCCTGAGAAACTAGAACAAGATCAATAAATCAGCCACCCCTGAGAAACATAATACTTAGCTTTTATACCAGACATGGGGCATATCTTTTTCAATCTTTGTAAAAGGCTCTTTGCTTCAAATTGTGAAGGTCTCAAAGGCATATTTCCTAACTAAGAATGCTATTGAATTAAGTAACAAGAAAGATGTCACTAACAAGAAAGATGTCACTAAAATCCTAGGATGGCATGATAATATATGGACAACAACTGAATTTTCAATCTTTAACTCACATTTATTTTAATGCCCCTGGGGCAGAAGTGTCATTTTCAAGAAGACTCATCTATATAATTACTCAGAAATAGGTGCAGTAACTGTATGAGGTTAAAACCAATTTTGGAACAAATGGGCTATACAATTGATAATATCAAAGATCCTTTTAATTTAACTGTAATTTGAGAAGCATTCCATTGCATTAATAAAATTCTTAAAGAGGAATCTAGTATTTCATTTCCTTTATTTCATTATCATAACTTTTATTATGATATGATTTCAAACTTACAGAAAAATTTTAAGAAAAGTACAAGGAAGTCCCATTAACACAGATTAACAATTGTTTACATCATTTTGCCCCATTTGCTTCTGTCTCTCTGTCTCTCACTGTCTCAGCAAAAAACATTTGTGTGCACAAACATGCGCTTGTTCACACAAGCACACAGGCACAAAGACACACACACAAAGAGGCCTTACATAGCTTCCATAAGAATGAATTTCAGTTACCACATGTTAATTAAATAACACCAGGCCCAACAACAAAGTTCAGATTTCAGTTACTGTGGTATATTAACTGTATGTAATTGCACAAAGTATAAATTCCACTGCTACCTCTTCTGTCCTACAAATTACCATGTAAATAGCACGTGTACATCATGATCAGTGACTAACCATGTCACTTTTTTCAGTCTGTCAGTACTTTGTCTCTGTGTATCTGTTATTCAGATCATTCACAAATAGAAAAGTGTGTAGCACTTGCTTATCTCCCAGTGATAAACCCAAATGGCATTTTATAAAAATCAATTATTGAAAGAGGAAACTGGTTGACAAAGTTGAAAGTGCAAAAAATAAATGAAAATCGATAATGCTAGAGTGAAATTCAAATTGAACATAAATGGAGTTATGGAAGATATAGAGGCTGACTATGGGGATGTTGATTCCATCAATATTTGAGAGACTAAGTATGCAACACAGAGGAGATTAATGAAAGCAAATTTATGGACATAAGTGAGACAAACACTTATGACAAAAAAGATGATGATGTTCCAGAATTCATGCTAGTAAAAAAAAGTCCCATTAAAGAAACTCTCAGAGATATTTCACCATATTGAAAGTGCAAAGGATAAAATATTAGAAAAAGCAATGTTCAAATTTCTCTTGATAAATTTTATGCAAAGAAGTAAAATTATTTAATTGTAAGTATTTCTAACATTTTAAATTACAATGTATAAAATAAATTTTAGTTTCACTAATTTTAATTTCCCTATACATTATAAGAGAAAGTAAGAGAATTTTTAATGCTTTGACAAAAATGTTAAAGGTCACAGAACATTAGTAATTTTTCTCACTGATTGTTAAGATGGCTTTGCATGATTTCAGTTTGCACAGTTATGTTGACAGACTGGCACTAGCAGGCAAAGGGAAAGGTGCCTTTTGACAATAGGTTGGAAACATTCCCATTTACCCCCTAAATATTTCCATGTGTTTTTCCCCAAAACAAAGTATTTGGTTCAAATATGCAATGCACTTATCATAGTGCAGTTACCAAAATCAGAAAATTAAACATGATACAATATTATTATCTAATCGACAGTACATTTTAATTTTAACCGTCTCAAAGTAAAATATAGAACTATACTTTTTTCCCAGCCCAAGATCCAATCTTAGCCCGTGCGTTGCATTTAATTGCTATGTGTTAGTAATCTCCTTTTATCTGGAATATTTACTCAGCCTTTCTTCATCTTTTTTGATTTGGCAATAATTTTAGAAAACATCCTTCAATTTGGATGTTTCTTATATTACTTTATACTTAAATTCAGTCTATATACATTTTGGCAAAAATTAAATTGTCTTTCCAGATACATCATATCAGGAAGAAAGATACTTGATTTATTTCATTAATGGTGATGTTAGGTTTAGTGGTTGGACTAAGGAATTTTCCCACTATAGTGAAGTTATTTTCCTCTTTGTAACTGATAACTAATATCAGAGAATCCATATTGAAACTATGAAAATATGCTGTTTCTCATCAACATTTTACTCATATTTTTTGATTATATAGTCAGCAGTCTACCTTAAAAGGTTTTTTTTCTTTTCCTCTATTTATTACTGACATATTTACATAAGGACTAATGGCTTCTTTTATTCAATGGGTTATATACATTCTGTCATTGTATATTTTGACATTCACATTATCCTAGATTAAGTCAGAAGGAGTCTGTTCAAGATGGCTTCTTTGTGCTTTACACATTTCTTTGAGCATTTCGTTACTTTTTAGGGAAAAAAGATGCTGCAGGTACACCTTGAGATTTTCTTATCTCAGCCCTGAGATGGAGTTCTTTATGTATTCTGAATATGTTCTTTGTTATGTATTTTACAAATATTTAGCGTTTATTTTGTCTACCTTATTTCTTTACTTGATAGTGTCTTTTGATTAACAGAAGTTTAAGTTTTTAAATTAATAGGCTTTAATTTTTTAGGGCAGTTTTAGGTTCAAAGCAAAATTGAGTGGAAAGTGCAGAGTTTTCACGTATTCATTCCCCATCCCCTCATACCTCACAAAAAGCCTCTCCCACCATCAACAACCACCATCAGTGTGGTACATTTATTACATTCCATGAACCAATACTGGCACCTCATTATCAACTAAAGTCTATAGTTTACATTAGGGTTTACTTTTTGTTATACATTCTATAGGTTTTGAGAAATGTATAATACTGTAACAGATATCTACCACTGTAACATCATACAAAATAGTTTCACTGCCCTAAAAATTCTCTGTGCTCGTCCTGTTCATCCCTCCCTCTCTCCTCACTGAATCCCTAGCAGTCACTGATATTCTATTGTCTCCATAGTTTTGCCTTTTCTAGAATGTCATATAATTGGAATCATACAGTGTGTAGCCTTTCTTAAATTGGCTTCTTTCACTTAGCAATATGCATTTAATATTCCTTCATGTCTTTTTCTGGCTTGATAGCTCACTTCTTCTCAGTGCTGAATAATATTCCATGGTCTTAGTGTACCCCAGTTTATTCCTTCATTCACCTACAGCAGTCTTTCTTGGTTACTTCTAAGTTTTGGTAATCATAAATAAAGCTGCTATGAACATTCATGTATAGGTTTTTGTGTGGACATAAGATTTCAACTCATTTGGGGAAAGATTGCTGGATTATAAGTGTATGTGTAGTATTGTAAGAAACTGCCAAACTGTCTTCCAAAGTGGTTGCATCATTCTGCATTCCCACCAACAATGAATGAGAGTTCCTCTGGAAAAATTTCGATTTTATTGAGATCTATTTTATAATGTTTAATACTGCTGCTCTCTGAGTTCAGTTTCAGAATTGTTACCTGATCTGAGGCCATGGATATATTGTTTTCTTAAAGAAGCTGCATAATTTTAAACTCTAAATTTAGGTTTATGAGCCTGTTCAAATTAATATGTATTTGTGTATGGCGTAAGAGAAAGCTTTTTTCTCTCCTATATAGATATCTGGTTGTTCCATAACAATTTAAAAAGTGTTTAATTTCTTCACTGAATAATTTGTCACCTTTGTCAAAATCAATTGCCCATATATTTGCAGGTTTATTTCTGAACTCTATTCTCTTGCATTTACAATTTTTAATTATGAAAACATAGCACATCAGTTTTGTAGAAACTCTTGATTTGCAATAGTATAAATCCTCCAACTTTGTGTTTTTTTTACAAGCTGCTTTCAGAAATTCTAGAACTTCTGTATTTTTAATATAAATGTAAGAAGATTATTCATTCCCATGAGAGAAACATTTTCAATGATCCAAAACATTGATCATATAGGAAAGAATGGGCATCTTAAATATAGAGTATCCAGTTCATGAACATGGTATAATTTCCCATTCATTTAGGTTTTTATTATTTTCTCTCAGCAATGTTTTGTAGTTTTAGGAATCTTGAAAGTATTTTGTGAAATGTACTCTTTAATATCTTATTCTTTGTGATACTATTGTAAAGGGACTTAGAATTTTTTTTAATTTCAAACTGTTTAAAGCTAGTATATATAAATGCAATACATTTTTGTGTTATCTGGAACTTTTCTAAATTCACTAACTAGTTCTAATATTTCTCTTCTTATTCCTTAGGTATTTCTATGTAAGCAGCCATTTCATTTGTGAAAAGAAGAGTTTTACTTCTTCCTTTTCAATATATATGTCTTTAATTTATTTTCATTGTTTTAATGTAATGGATAACTTCTCTAGTACAGTGTTGAAAAGAAATGGTAAGTCAACATGCTTGATTTGATCACTATATTCACCGTATGAGATAATAGCTGTAGGTTTTTAATAGATGCACTTTATTGGATTAAGTAAGTTCATTCTCTTCCTAACCGCCTCAGGTATTTATCAAGAATCGGTGATAAAGCTTGTCAAATTAATCTTCTCCTATTAAGATAATCATGCTATTTATTTCTTTTCTTTTATTAATATAGTAAAATACATTAAGTAATTTTTGAATGTTAATCCAAATTTATGTTCCTGGGAAAAACAGCATTTAGCCATGATATATAAACCTGTTTACATATTGCTTAGTTTGATTTGCCTATACGTTGTTAAGCATTTATGCTTGTATTTATGAAGGTAATTGATCTATAAATAAGGCATAATACTTTTATCCGGTGTTTATACCACATTAATGCTGACCTCATAAAAATAGTGTGTATTCTTTCCCTCGTTTCCTGGAACATTTTCTATATTATTTATTTTAATAATTTACTAACCAAATTATTTGGGCCTGTAGCTTTTTGTGGGAATGTTTTTGAAAATGAATTGTTTTCTTTAGCCAGTATACAGGGTTTTTAAATGTCCTATTTTATCTTAAATTCATATTCCCTAAGTTGTGAAATTTGTTTGTCATAAAGTGGTCCATATATTCCTCTCTTTCTTTCTCTCAGAATTGTTAGCAATCTATCAATTTTATCCATCTGTTCAATGAACCCACTTTTGTCTTTGTTAATTTTATCATTTGTCTATTATCTACTTCATAGATTTCTGCTCAGTTTTAATTATTACACTAATTATCACATTATTATTACTTAGTTGGCCTAACTGATACAATGAGTAGGAGTGGTACCATATTTTTCTGTTGGTGTTTCACAGGAATGGGATGGTTATTGCCAAAATGTCTGTCATTACACTACCATTTTTCCTAATCATTTTGCTAGAGTACAAAGCCTTTTCAAACCTTTTGTTTTTCTTTTTTTCTTTTTTCATTTTGGTCTGCCTTTTGTCATTTTGGGGATTCGGACTTCTGTAGAGCTTTATTTGCTATATATGAAAGATGATAAGGACACCCAGGGAACTCATTGACATGTCTCTCTTGAAGTCCTAAGGTCCCTAGGCTGTCCACCTTCCTCTTTCCAACATTCAGTCTTCCTTTGCTTGCTGTGTAATGTTTAGGCATTTGTGGGTATATGAGGGAGGATCTGGCAGGAATGGAGCTACTTCATCTGGTGAAACCACAAGTCTCCTATAGCTTCTTTATATTTCCACATTTATTCTAATGTTCTGTTATGAAAATGTTCAAACACAAAACAAAGATAATTTAGAATGAACATTCAATAACCTTTTACTAATCTTTACTTGTTTCATCACATTTTTATAGATCTTGCTATATACATTTACCATTTCATGCTTTTTTTTATATCTTTCTAAGTAAATTTAAGACAATGCAAATATTTTAGCATGCATATTGTTAAGTAGAATTCAATATTATTGCACAGAATTTTAGGTGACATTTACATATATGTTATGCACAAATCTTAAGGATACATATTCAGAGTTTTGACAGTTGCATACATCTTCAGTGACTTAAATAAAATAGTATTATTATCACCTCCAAAAGCTTCCTATGTCCTTTTTCAGTCAATCACCACATTCACTCCCCAAGAAGCAACTACTGTTCTGAGTTTTTCCACCATAGATGAATTTTGCTTAATTTTGAGCTACATGGGAGTCAAATTATACATTCAGTTTGTTTTTATAAGACTTCTGTCAGTCAATACAAAATTTTGACTTTCATTTGTCTGGTTTCACATATCAGTAGTTTCTTTTTTTCTATTTTTATTTATTTGTATAAATATACCATCGGTTTTATTTATCAGTTCTGTATGATGGATAATCAACTGATCTCCAGTTTGGGGATATTGTGAGTTATGCTGAGGTTTTTGTTTTCTTTTTTAATTTTTTATTGTTTTATTTTACATATTATTTTACATATTAAATAATATATGTTTTATTTAACTTTATAAAAGCCTGGGAGTGAAATCACTGGCTAAAAGTTTTTTGTATTTCATTTTATGTATATTTAAAAACGCTGCCAGGACTTTTTCCAAAATGATTGTAACATTTTACATGCTCAGCAACAAAAGTTGAGCACTTCAGTATTCCCTATACTTGCCAGTATTTTATCTTTTCATCTATTCTGTCTTTTTAACTTTAGCCATTATGGTGGGTGCGGTGATATCTAACTGTGGTTTCAATTTATGATGTCTGAAAATTAATAAGTTTAAGACTGTTTCATGTTTGTTGGACAATAGTGAACTCTTTGTAAACAAATATTTTTCTCGTGTTTCTTAAAAATTTTTATATTTTTATTACTGAATTGTAGGAGATCTTTTTATATGGTTTGTGAATACTTACTTTCAACTTATGACATGCTTATTTATTTTCTTGATGGTATATTTTGATTAACAGAAGTTTTTAATTATGAAATCTACTTTATTATATTTTTTGTATATTTATACATATTGGTTTTTTTGACTTATCTGAGAAAATCTTTTTTTTTGCCCTAAACTCACAAAGATATTATTCCATGTTTTTATTTAAAAATATCAGATTTTTTGCTCACAAAGCAATAAATAATTTCAGGAGTATATTACCATGAGTACTAAAATGGACAAAAAATAAAAGAAGCATCCATACATTCAATGTATGCATCAACCAATGAACCAATAATTATGAAAATCTACTATGTACCAAGCAGTATGTTTTAGTTATAAAAAAATATACTTTTAGATAAAAATTGAATTAGAAATGCACTTTATGACAGCAAAATCTAAAAAGTGGCAATATTTTTTTCAAAGAAGGATAAATATAAGGAGATAAGGTTAGAAACAGTAGTTTGCTATTTAACCAATAATGCCTCTAGATTTTGCTTTTATCAAGGTCATTGTAGATGATATCCCCTGAACCCTGATAAGTTATTAATGGAGACTACAAAGTATTATTTTATACAAATACAACTTATGATAGTTTTAACATAAAAAATATTATGAAAGGAGAATGATTTATTCAAATCCATTGTTAAAATATACATTTCCATGTATTCCTAGAAAATACTGACATATTAGATTATAAGATTATGGATATTAGAAACAATGGAAATCAAACCATTCATTTTTGAATGAACGGTTTATATATAAAGCATGTATTTTTTTTTTTTTTTTTTTTTTTG
>NW_006770667.1:90085-96952 GCF_000442215.2 Lipotes vexillifer
CCTGCATCGGCAGGCGGACTCTCAACCACTGCGCCACCAGGGAAGCCCTAAAGCATGTATTAATAAATTATATAAGCTATGTAATACATGATTTTTTTCTACCTAACTGGTTATTGCTGAGTTGTATGGAAATGTTCCCTGAAATTTCTGTCATTCTTGAGGATGTTGTAAACCAGAAGAAAAATTTGCCACACGCAATAGCTTTCCTCAAACATGTGCTCCCAAGAAAGTTTGTTCGGAGCTTGTGATGATGGATGACTTTTTGACAGGTAATTGCAATTCAGATCAGATGCAGACAGATTTAGTACCTAAAACTTCTAGTTTATTAAAATCACCATTGATTTATTTAGCACTCCTTCTTCCCTCTAAACTGTCTTGCATTTTAACACTCTTTGGGAATTCATAATTTAGCTGTGATACCTATACTTTATAGAGCTGATTGAAATATAGTAGACTTTTCTTGATTCTGCAAACAAAATCTTAAATAGGGAAGTACTTGAAAATTAAGCAATATTCTTGTATTGTTATAAAACAAAAAGTTATGGCATTTTTACAACTGTGCGCATCAATAATCTGTCATTAAACATTTCCAATTTGTTTTGCAATGTTTCATCTAAAAATTGATTACGTTTTTGTGAACATATAATACAAGCATTAGCCACCATCTTCTTTTCCTTAGGTGGTTTTCTGGAAAAATGATTCTAAGGTGGAGATTTACATGCAGGAACTGTATTTGGGGGTGGTACCCTATGGATTAACTCCTGAGGAAAGAGAAGGAAGCGAGATTGGGTGGAGGGAGGAGTTGAATGGCGATTCATTTGCAGCAAATCTCAGTAGAGTCTACTGGGAGCTCTGGAACTGTGATGATGTTTAGTAAAGGGGTCAGATTTTTGTATTGTTCTCCTTTCCCCCATATAGACCAGTCAATGGATATGGGCTCCCCACATATGGAGGAAGACATGACCTTGTGTGCTGCATCTATACAGAGAGCTACTCAATTGGGAGACATCAGTCACTCAACTACCCTGCTAATGCAGCTGACGAAGGAAGTGCCTTAGTCCTAAAGGGAAACGTGGGCAGTGGTATAACCTGGACAGTGGTATATAGTGTTTGTGTGTCTTAAAAGTCAGCATTACTATTATATGTCATGTATATGAAGGTATGCAAATAAATACCATTTATAATAATAGTAAAACTAACAGATATGTACCTACATTTTTTTTTTTTCTTTTTTTTTTTTGCGATACGCGGGCCTCTCACTGCCGTGGCCTCCCCCGTTGCGGAGCACAGGCTCCGGACGCGCAGGCTCAGCGGCCATGGCTCACGGGCCCAGCCGCTCCGCGGCACGTGGGATCCTCCCGGACCGGGTCACGAACCCGCGTCCCCTGCATCGGCAGGCGGACTCTCAACCACTGCGCCACCAGGGAAGCCCTGTACCTACTTTTTACTAACACATTTAAAGTCATCTCTGTGGTCATATCATCTCTTCAATCACATCATCTACCATTTTTCTCCAGAGACAATCAATTTCCTTTTTTTAACTTATTAATCATCTCCTATTGTGATACCAGTAGAAATTCTCTATGATACCAATAGTTAAAAAAATGATTGTGACAGACCTGGAGCAATCTTTGGTCATATGCCTAACTTCTAATGAGATGTCAAGGACTATTTTTTTTTTTTTTTGCAGTACGTGGGCCTCTCACTGTTGTGGCCTCTCCCGTTGCGGAGCACAGGCTCCGAACGCGCAGGCCCAGCGGCCACGGCTCACGGGCCCAGCCGCTCTGTGGCACGTGGGATCCTCCCAGACCAGGACACGAACCCATGTCCCCTGCATTGGCAGGCAGACTCTCAACCACTGCGCCACCAGGGAAGCCCTCAAGGACTATTATATGATACTTTTATGTAGATTCCTAAATCTGGACTGGCTTGAATATAGACATGATGGCTTCGGTAGCCTTCTTGGACCATGATCTAAGGTACCATGAATACCTAGGGTGTATCATGAAGAAAAGAAAATTTGAACAGACCTATAACTAGTAAGGAGATTGATCACTAATCAAACACTGAAGAAAGTACATGTTAGGTTAAATAAAGCAATGATTTAAAAGAAGTCTGGGGTCTTAACACATTAGAATACCACATCAATCCTCTGTCACCTACATCAAGACTTCTTTTATAAGAGAGATACGCATTTCTATATTGTTTCAACCTTTATTTTTGTGTGTGCATGTGTGGCCAATCATCAGTCTAATTATGTTGTTCAAATCTCTATTCATAGTTGATTTTTATTTTTTTTTTGTTTCTTTTCCAACTCTATCATACTTCAAATTCACATTTAAAAAATAAAGTATTGCTATCTATGTCAGGAACTTTCTTCTAATTTTGTTATAAATGGAATGCTTAATATTTAGTGTTTCTCTTCTTATAATTTGGATTCAGGGAGCTAATACTGTACAATTTGCCTCATTGCAACACCTACTGGAAAATTTTGACTTGACTTTGCATGTACTTTTAAACTCTCTCTTATCACATCAATATCTATTTCATTTTATTCCCTTCTTCTTTATTTTAATACCATTGACCTACCATCACATCTTAGAGACCCTTTATTTAATCCTTTTTCTTTACTTTATAGCTTTATGCTACTTGCCATGCATGCCTTGTTTTTAATACACTTCTTTTTAAATTGTGGTAAGAACACATAACATGTGTTCACATAACAGTACTGTTAACTGTAATCAGAAATGAAAGAGGAGACGTTGCAATTAACGGCACATAAATAAAAAGGATTATAAGAGACTATTATAACTATACAACAACAAATTGGATAATCTAGATGCAATGGATAAATTCCTAGAAACAACCTATAAAGAATGTATCAAGAAGAAATAGAAAATTTGAACAGACCTATAACTAGTAAGGAGATTGATCAGTAATCAAAACATCTCTCAACAAAGGAAAGCCCAGTACCAGATGGCTTCACTCGTAAATTCTACCACATGTTTAAAGAATTAATGCCAATCCTTCTCAAATACTTCCAAAAAGCTGAAGAGGAGGAAACACTTCCAAATTCATTCTAAGAGGTGAGCATTACTCTGGTACCAGAAACAGACAAAGGCACTACAAGAAAAGAAAGATACAGGCCAGTATCACTGATGAACATTGATATAAAAATTCTTTAAAAATACACTGGCAAATCAAATTAAATAGCACATGAGAAGCGTAATACAGTTTTACAGATGGCAGTTTCCTGAAGTTTTCTTCTGCCCCCTGATGGAAGTCTTTTTCAGATGTATGTTTATTTTTTAAGCTCTATGAATGCTGCTTTATTTTCCCTTACTTTATAAGCCTTACTCATTTTTTCTCTTATTCATCCTCTTATGATGTGAATCTGTATAGACTATTAGGAATCTATGTTGTTTGAGAACTGCCCTTGGTTTAGGTTTCTGTGTAAACATATAAGAGCATCCCATTCTCAGATGAGCTCATCTGTGGGAGGGCAGGTTGTCGTCCAATGCTCCCAACATAAACAGCAGACCTGGAAGCTTTTCAATGTTGCCTTGTTTGCCCCCACTTCTTGGCATGCTGACATTCTGAGTCAGTGAAATTATGAAACATTTCCAATATTTTATACAGGCATTATTAATGTACCACCTCTCATCTATAGTATTTATTTATCTAAAAAATAACAGTACTATTGAAGCCTTTGTTTATCCCTTCCCAATCTGACTCTCTAGTCCCAATACTGCTTTAGAATTAACAATCATACTTAAATATGGCTCGTCATGCCTAGGTCATTTTCATTTTCTATTTTAATACATATATATATGTATCTATAGACTACATGATTTTGGTTTTGCATGTTTTTAAACTTTATGTACATGTTTCATACTATAGCTCTCTTTCTACTCTATGATATTTTTGGTCTATATGAACCTTTTGATATGAGTCCAAGTTAATACATGGAGCAGAGTTTCATGACTTTAAAATACTATCTAGTGTGCTAAGTACATCCTTTATACTTTCAATGAACGTTTTACACAGTATTTACAGGAATGGGTTCTAGAGGTATAATGACTAAGTTTATACCCTGGCTTTACTATTTATTTGCTGAGTAACTTTAAGCATGTTACTTGTTACCACTGGGCCTCAGTTCCCTCTTCTGAAAATTGTGATACAGTCTAAAACTACTCACTACACAGGGTTTTTGTGAAGATTAACTTAACACATGTAATGTTCCATGAAGTACATGGCACAAAGTAAGCACTAAGAAATAGGTAGGTAAGTTCCAAAAATTTTGCTACTATAAAGATTCTACTATGTATATTCTTATACATGTATCTTTATGAAGTTTAATTGGGCATATATATGGTATTTATTAGTTAAACATAAACGTTAATCATTTATCCACTCCCCTGGTAATAGATATACGATTTGCCGGTTCTAAGTGTTATAAACAATGGGACTAGAAAATATATACAGGTCTCATGTAGACATGAGTAAGAAATTGTTAGGTAGTAAATTCTCTTAGGTTCATGCAACTATAGCTTTGTTAATATTGCACAGTTGCTGTCTATAATGGATATATGAGAATGATCATTTCTGCATGTCACTGTCCTGGCTTAATTTGGCTCACACTTTAATTTTTGCCAATCTAATGGTTATTATCATATAACACATATATATGAATATTTTGTCACATGAAAAAATATTTTTCTCTTCTTCTAAGTGTTTCTTGACATATTAGGCCCATTTATTATTTGTTATAATTCTTATTGGTTTGTTTGAGATGTGTATATATTTGTGAAAGTTTCAAAAGTACTTTCTCCCAATCTGGAGATATATTTTCATCTATGTTCATTTCTCACGCACACAGATTTATATGTCTATGGTTTTTGAATTTACATATTTTGTCTATGTAAGTTGGCTGTTGGCATGTTGCTTAGGAATTCCAAAATTAAGAATATAATTATCATATATTTTCTCCCAAATAATTTAAAGTTTTGTTTTCACATATAGAAGTTAATTCACTGGATCTGTGTGTGTCTGTGTGTATCTCTGTGTGTGTTATGAAATGTGATTGGTTTTACTTTCCCTTTCAAGTTAAGAAATTATCTCATGATTGACTATATAGTTATTTAGCTTTCCATTTTACATACATTTGAGACTGCTTTTGCAGGCATACAAGTTTATATGTATAATATTCGCTTGCTTGACTGTCCTGGCATTACATAGTGATTCCTTTATCTTCTATAATGCAATTACATAAATACTTTATATATTTTGTCTCATATTAATATAGTTAAGTTGTTTTTTTCAAATTGCTATTTTGAAGGTATGTTTTCCCACTCCATAATGGGTAGTCTGTTGTAATGGGATTTCCTTTGTCTTTTCATATATTGATGAACATTGTTACTTTGCTTTCATTGTCTGAGTTTTCCTATTAGATTGATGATTATTGGTTGTCAGCTTGAATTTGCGTTAGAGAATACCTATTCCCTGTATGTGGGTACAATTTCTAACATAGAGGACTGCCTCCAGTGATTGTAGGCGAGGGAGCATAAAATCCTTCTGGAAAGGGTGTAACTATACTTTATTTTCAGAGAATGATTATGTGCAACCCACTGAGAATGTGGAAGAATTCTCCTCAATAGAGACTCAGCCCTCTGCCATCCCCAGGATTCACACTCACTGCTTTATGCTAGAAGTGAACACAGCAGCTGTCTGTGCCTTGGCAGCAGAGCGGGAGAGAGATGGGACTGTCAGATTCTGATTTTTCTATATAAAAAATTACCCAATTATTATTTATCTCAGTCAGCTGTTTATGACGTGCATTAAAGTTACTAAAATCTATAATTATTTCATTTACTGCATTAGCTCTAAGCACTATAATGGAATATGCTTCCTTAAGGGAATGATCATGACTACCTTGTTCAGAATTCTACCTTCATTACCGTGCATGTTGCAAGAAGTCATCATAAAACAGATTCTCCAGAAACACAAGTTATGTGAGAATGAATTTATGTACAAGTGAGAAATCAGTCATGTTGCGAAGAAAGCAGGACAGGAAACAGGTCAAAGCCCAGCATGGGGGTGATTTGAGTTCAAGTTCCGTGGAGTATAGCATCAGACTGATTTTGCAGAACTCTTCGATTTAGGTTAAGACCCAAAGTGTTTACTCACTCAAGCCAAGGAAATGGGCTTTCACACTGCCACAATTGTCAGCCATCTATTAAGAGCCAGATATAAATTCTGGGGGATAAAAAATTCCCAGACACTTCCAGCTTTCTGCACATGGGGACAGAGCAGTTCTAAGATGCTAAGGTCAGTCCCTAAAGTGAATCACAGGTACTGGCAATCCGAAGCAGAGCAACAGTTTAAGAGTTTGGGAGGTACCTGGACAAAGTACTTCAGATATCCCCTATATCCCTCCCCTGCACTGGTTGGATCCACCTGAATTTAAGTTTATTCCATCCTGCTATATTTCCTTTAAGATGCTGGATGATCATAATTTGGGGGGGAGCAGTATGGAAGGAGAAGTTATTGGGATGCACTAAATCTCTGCTAGTTGCCTATAGTACCAAGGTAATGTTCATTTTTCCTCCATCTACCATCCATTTTAGACTTTCCTCACCCTCAGCTAGCATTTCTTCCCATCTAAGTAGCTTATCTGGTTGCATGATGCTCTGGTTTCCATGCCTTCTTCAGGCCATGGCTATTGTAATTTCTCACTTAGAGTTAAAATAGGTCATGAGATTACCATGACTGACCCTAATATATATCAGTCAATATATCAATCAATTGGTCTCATTCATCTTCATGATGAACAGGGTCAATAACCCTACCAGTAATGCAGCTCCCTTC
>NW_006770667.1:96962-115266 GCF_000442215.2 Lipotes vexillifer
TTGGCATGGGGATCACAAAATAACCAAGTGAGACTACTTCTGTGCCCCTGGTTCCTATATTGGGACGAAGATTTCTAGACTGATAGAATTTAAGGTTGCAAAATCAGGAAGCACAAATCCTGGGAGTAATGGTGAGTGGGCCACTGCTATATCCACCCACCCATGGTTTCTCAATCTGTGTGTTCTACATCCTAAGGACTCAGCATCATTAGTGTAAGACATACACTGGATCCAAAAGGACAGTACCCGAAACTCACAGGGTTTCTCTCCAAATTGACACTTAGCCAAGCTATCAAGGAGCTAGTCCACTGATCTATAAAATCAGCAGACTGTGGATAGTGTAATATGTGGAAGGGTCAGTACTTCTCATTGTTATGTGTTCATTTTCACATCTCGTTTCCCATATACTGAATCATTTGATCAGAGGCCATGTCATGTGGGATCCCACGTCAGTAAATCAGATACTCTGTGAGCATAGTGGTGTTAGTAAAGATACTGAGTCAAAGAAGTGAACTCACATTGGGAAAATTCTCTAGTCCCAGTAAAGATTAAATAAAATAATTTTTAGTTGTATGAGGTTTGATATAACCAATTTGCCACCAATGTTCTAGTTGATCTCCTTGAGGGATTAAATTATACTAAGGCTCAACAATATCTCTGCTGCTGATATATCAAACACTCAGTAGTAGCAGTCACTAAATAAGCCTTGGTAAGAAGAAGCTTATGGTATTGGACCCATGCACAATTTTTGTCTCTACCACCATTTACTGTGGATCCACGACCCATCACCATGCAGGGAGATCTGTGGACTCATTGTATAAAAACTAGGGTGGCAGAAGCTGAAAGCTACTGAATCAATCAACCTGTTCACCTGGTTTAGTGCATCTTCTGCAGGGGATGTTTTCTAGTGGTCATTAATGAGACACATAGTGATCCTCATATTGTACTTTTAAACCACTCCCAAGGTTTGTTATGACACTTCTTCTCTGTGTCCTCCTTACTTCTTCATCAAAATCTACCAATTTTTCTCCTTCCAGCCCCCTGACCAAATAGCCATACCATTCATCGCAGTATAGGAATCCATTTGTAACCTAACTTCAGGCAGTTCTTTCTCCAATGCAGTGAATCATCACTGTTGCACACTAGAAGAATTTACCCTGACCACATTTTTTTTTAGAGCCACCAATGTATGAGGCTATCATGTAATAGAAATTGACTGTCAACTTATACAAACACATTGAATTGATCTATGCATAAATCAGACTTGGTTTATTTTCCTCCTGTAACAGCTAGTCATAGAGTACTCTTCATGATATCACAGGTGTGATTTTATGCAAAGACAACCTTATCTACCACAGATTTCTCTAGCAGTGTAAGATCATGCAAAGTCATATCAGCATCTATTCGTCTCATACCTACTCAAAACTTTCTTTCTTTCATTTGATCTGTTAAGTGCATCAGGACAGTATAATGTATCCTGAATCCATAAGCCAAAGAGACCTGCCAATCACTGTTCTTTCTTAGTGGTAAAAGATGGAAGTACAATAACTTGTTCATTATAAAGGATATCTAGTGGGTTAGTCCTGGACTTCTGTGACACAGAAGCCAAAATGAGATTAGAAGAACACAATATTTACTGGAAAAAATGCTGATGAGGAAAATATAGGGAAAAAGGAACTAGACGGGGCTATGAGAGCTGTCAGATTAAAATGAAGATTTGACTCCTGTGAAGGAGAGTGAGAAGGAAAAGAAAAGAAAGGAAAAGTGGATCAAAGTATGTATAAACTTATACCAGTTCAGTAACTGGATGCATAATACCCTAATATTATAAAATTATAGTAACATCAACTGGTATTATAACACCTAGCTCTTCATTAGAGATTAGGAGGAAGCAATTATACAATACCTACAGAGAGAAATAACAGCAACCTTCTCTCATTAAAAAGGAATTTATAAATTAAGTCCCATCTAATGAAAAAAAAATATCTAATGTTAAGAAGCCAACAATATAAATAATCAACACATAATTTCAACATAGATTAATTAATTATAAATTATATCTAACAACAATTTTAAAAGAAATTCATTTAAGATGTTCAAAAATATGAATTAGAGACAGTGAGTAAGACAGAGCAAGGCTTCATGAAACAAAAAACAAGTAAAAGTAACATGAGAACAGATGTCTATGAAAAAGATCTCATTGGAAACATTGGAAGATACAGCTGTATATCTATGTCTGTGTCTTTGTTTATACCTGTATTTATATCTTTCTACATTTATATGTTTTGCAAATTAAAAATATACTGTCTCATTACAAAGACAGTAGAGTGGATGAAATACACAACTAAAAGAAACATAAATTTGAAGAAATGTATACATTTCAAAGGTCATATAGACACAACTAGAAAGGGTCAGTTAAGAAACAGGGAAGAGAGCTTATGGTCATAAAGCGAGTAAATGATCAAGCCAGACTCAGTGCAGGGCCACATTTTTTTTTTTTTTTTGCGGTACGCGGGCCTCCTCTCCCTGTTGTGGCCTCTCCCGTTGCGGAGGACAGGCTCCGGACGCGCAGGCTCAACGGCCATGGCTCACAGATGCTCCTCGGCATGTGGGATTTTCCCGGACCGGGGCATGAACCGGTGTACCCTGCATCGGCAGGCGGACTCTCAACCACTGCGCCACCAGTGAAGCCCAGGGCCACATTTTAACTATGACTCTTTATCATATCGAATATAGCTTACCACTCTAAAACCCTCAAAATAAAATACTGACTGCATCTTTCAATAAAAAGGAAAGATAAGCATTGAGAAGACACCTGAGATACAAGGAAAAATAGGGCACTCAAATTGTTTAAATTGATCCTTTTTTAATATTAATTGTAAAAGCAACTATAAATTTGTTAGAATATTCACAGTTAAATATTTGTTTTCAACTTTAAGGATTAAAAAAAAATACAATCAATGACCTCAAAATAGCACACACACACAAAAATTAGTGAGATGGTAAAAACTTTATTCCAATAGAAATCAGGAAGGGAGAAAATATAAAAAGAGACATTTCTAAATGATTTTAAACAAAAACTATAAATAGGTTGGTAGAAGTAAGTTCCTTCTCTGCCTAACTCTTAATTTTTAATTTTATGTTTTTATTTTTAAGTTGCTTGGTTAATTATTTTGAGTTTATATAACGGAGTTAAATTTCTTTTATTTACTTTAACAAATCTACATAATTTGTATTAATTTCTAAATAAGAAAAATGAGATTATGGCACTGACACTCCTTGCTGCCTCTAACTTCCAAGTGTTAATTCTCAAATTGCTATTTTTATGCTTACATGATTTGAACCATTTATATTTTAGACCATTGTTTAGGCAGAATTTTATATGTGAGACTAGATACTTTTACTAAAGTTGTTTTATTCTATTAGATGGCTAGATTTTATGAGTAGAGTTTCTTCTTTTTATAAGTAATTTTAGGTACTATGTTCCCTGAATTCTTGTATCATTGAAACTATTTGCTGTATTTATATTTTGAAGTCAGTATGATGTGGTATAAAATTGTGTATTTAACTTTTATGAATTTTGGTAAATATTTCTCTGTTTTTACCTGCAATTGAATGATGTTGTAAAGCAAAAGTATCAATTTGAATTTCCCCACCATTGACTGAGAAACAGCTAGATTTATTTATTTGTCTGCCCCCTCCTCTGTCCTAGATGCCTTGAGAGTACAAGTCAGAAAATATCGGGTGAAAAATGCAAAACAAAAAAGAGCCCATATTGTATAACTCCCTATATAGAAAATCAAACACAGGCTAAAGAAATTGATAGTTAGCTGTCAGGACAGTCATTACCCTTGCTGGGGTAGTGACTCCAAGAAAGTAATAAAGGTTTAGGGAAAAAATAGGTTCCATTTCAACATTCCATGAGAGTACTAGGAATATTTGCTGTTCTGATCTGAACATTGATTACATGGCTGGTTACATGAAGTTCATTTGGTCAAAATATATTGAACTTTTTCATTTTAAATTCAATATTTTCAAAATGAATGTTACACTTCAATAAAAATTTATATTAAATAGCCATATGTAGATTTTACTCCTTTCCAAGCAGTATATGCTTAGCTCATGGCATGCTGAAGCACTTTCAATACCCACAAAACTCCCATGTGCTATTTGCCATTATTATCCTCATCCTGTACTATAAATACATACAGACACAGACACAGACACCCAGACACACACACACCCCCAGACACACACACACACACACAAACCGAGAGTTATTGCAATAGAGTGACTTGCCCAATGTCACCAGCCAGGGAGTAGTTCATCTGAGGTATGAGCCTGGACTGTCTGTTATTGGACTCTGAGCTTGCTCCTGCTGTGCTGGATATTGGACCATTTCTATGGCAAGAGAGGACAAATTCACTGTCCACAGAGTTCCATAGTCCCTCGGCATCTCCTCATTGGTACGTTCTTCAACTTAACATAATTCCTTTATCTGTCATGAGATCCCTAATATATATATATATATATATATATATATATATATATATATATATAGTCTAGCGGGAAGGAGGACACTCAACTACCTAAGGAAAGTTTTATCTGCAAGTTCTATAGTCAGTCTGTATCTTTTTATGGAAGTATGACTTCTTCTTTTTTAAGTATAATAATTGGGTTTTATAAGGAATGTAAACCCAAAGAGTTAAATTATTAGCTTCTGACAAAAAACTATCATTCAAGAATAAAGTAAAAGTTCCAATCTTTAAATCTTCAAGTTTTTCAGAGAGAAAGCATGTGCTGTCTCAATAGACAGAGTATTTCATAAGGGACAGTTTCTTAATGCAGATGAGACAATCTGTCTTTGCAAGGAATGTTCTCTTTGGGGAAAAAATAGGTTCCATTTCAACACGCCACAAGTGATAAGTGAAGCATTTCAAAAATAGAAGCTCCTAGATGTGTTGATGAGACAATATGTCATTGCAAAAAAAAAAAAAAGAATCTGCTTGAAAAGGCTAAATTTCACCCTGTCCCCACATGCCAGTTATTTAAATTTCTACAGCTGTGCAGATTTAGCAAACCTTATGGTCCAGGAGAAGGAAGAAGAGGTGTTCATTTTCATACAGTTATTGATATTTAGTGAAAAATATGCGTTTTTAAAAAATACATTGAATTAAAATTTTCCTTTTAATACAGTAATATAAATCACACTTCATAAAGAGGCTTGGGTCTTAGAATGTATAAAGGAAAAAGATTTAAGTCACCTGCGCACAGGTGTGCAAAACATAGGTCACCTGCAATCTTCACCTTGGTGAGAGTATAAGATATTAGACTTGGAGTCAAGAAACTTGAACATAGTTATAGTTGTTTTTCTGTATTGCCTATGTGTTATACGGAAGAATTCTTAACTGTCTGATTGTGAGTTTTCCCACTGAGGAAAATTGGGTAGTTAGAGTAAATTCTCAAGTTTTTTCTAGCTCTGAAAATTTAGGATTCTATAATATGCAAAATTTTCCCACTATAACCTCCTTTCTGTTTAAGGAAGTCTACCTGTCAGAGAGTTTTGTCTATGTTGTTTCCATTAATTTAAATGCCTTGCTTATACTCTTGATTTAATTAGAGTCTAGTTATACTTCAAGCGTCACATCTGTATGAAAGTATTCCCCCCAAATTAACGATGATCAATTTTCTTAATATAGTTTTTCATTGCTTTTATACCCACCTATGTAGTGCTATGAAAAAAATAAAACAGGTTCCAAATGAAAATCTTAGAATAAAACCTGTGGACCCACGTTCAGCACTATAAGGAGGGACATGGGGTTTCTAATAAAATGTGATGGAAATATCTATTTCTATTCACTTCATTTAGAGTAGGAACCACTGGATCGATCTGGACCATGCTTCATTACTTACATCTGAAGAAAAGGAAGGAAAACAACAAGTTCTTTACTTTGTTTTTATTTTTCCTTAGACAGAGTTTTTATTTTATTTTTTTTCAGCTCTGTATGTTATCACACTCAAAATCTGACTGTTTAGATAAAACTTTGGTAATAATATTTTCCCTTACATTCTCTACAATTTGCTCCATTTTCATTTATTTTGGTACAGAAGCCCCAAACTAATCATACGTATTACTCTGTACTAACCTCACGCATGCCACAGATATTTTTCTCTCTACTTGTGAGTTCTCACAAGATCACATTTATTTTTGTATGTTTTTTATATATCATTTCATGTAAATTGATTTTAATTGTTTTTCTTCTCTGTTTTGAATTGTTATTTTAAATATTTTGGATGTCATAAATTTGCTGACATTTCATCTTAATACTCATATCAACCTGTCTTTTGAGGGTTTTTTTATTGAGGGTTCCTGTATTCTAAGTCCTCTTATGTGTTACGGTTCCATCCCTATACAAAGATATCTAATATTATATGTAGCATTATAATTTTAAAATTCAACTATTCAAAATTAGGTGAAATCATTGTCAAAATTCAGACTTTACAGAATAAAGAACTTTAAAGAATACATAGCGACAGAATTATTAAATCAGTCCCCTTTTACATTAGTTTAAGTAACCCTTCAACTATACTAAAAGCTCATATATTTAGTTTTCTTTTCAAGTTTCATTGAAGTATCAGGCTGTCAAAGAATTTGTATTTAGTTTAATATATTTGTTTAAAATGTAGATAACTTAAACTTGTTATTTTAAAGTGTTTAGATTTATTTATCAGTTGCTTATTTGTTTGGCAATTATGAGTATGAAAACTGAATTTATTTCTTAAAATATATTTTTTATCCAGATTAGTAAAAACACAGATTTGTGGCAAAAGTAACATCTTTCCAAACATATAATTCCACATATTTCAGGACTAATAACTGAAAATTCAGGTTGTTAAGTTGTGGTCACTCCATTGATTACTGAAACTTTGGGAAGAAACATTCTGCCAGGCAGAATGTTTCTGTCTGGCATTCTTTCAATCAAATCACAAAAGGCTTTGATTAATTGTCACAACCTTTATTCATCAAATTACCGTTTTCATGATTACTAACCATATTCATCTTTAGAACTAGAATAATGGCTTCTTTATTTTCAGTTTTTACTGATTAACTATGGTAGAAGAACAGACATTCAATAAATGTTTGCTGAGTAAATGAATATACATAATTATGTGTCAGAACCACACGGGTGATTTTAAAAACATTATGTCATATAATCTTAGAACGTTATGTCATATAATGACATATGTATAATTGTCTCAGAACAATCCCATGAGTGAAATAGGATTACTTGTTCTATTGACCTGATGATACAGCAAAGAATTTTTCAAGGTTCATACAATGTTAGAGCCAGGATTCACATTTTAAATGTTCTAACTCTAGAGCCAATGATCTTTGTTCCCGTACAATAATGTTTATCTGAACTATGTTACCCTACCTTCGTATTTTATTTTACATCATCCAGGAAATTCCTACACTTACACACTATACAAACAGAGTATTTTAAAATAATAGACACATTAAAATAATTTTTGAATGTAAAACATATACATTATGTACTACCTAATTTTTGTGGAAATTAGTTTGATTCATAATAGCATATTTTTTGCATGGTGATATTATTATTTAGTACATGAATTTATCTGATACTATCTCTTTCATATTTCAGTAATCAACATTTTTCTAACTAGAAGGAAACTATCAAATTCTATTATAGATGAATATAGATGCAAAGATCCTTAACAAAATATTATAAAATAAAATAAAATAAAATGTAGAAGACTAATATATCATGACCATGTGTGGTTTATTTCAAGAATAGGAGGCTGGTTCAACATTAATGAATAAATAAATGCAATTTGTGAGGTTAGCAGATTGTATAAGAAAAATCGTAAGATGCATAGAAAGTATTCAGCAAAATTCAACATGTATTTGTGATTAAAAACTCCCAAAATACTAGGAATAGAACTCCCTTACCAGAAAAACAGGTTATACACAACAACCTATAGATACATGATACTTAATGGTGAGAGACAACTACTTTCCTTCTAAGAGTGGGAGAAAGGCAAGGATGCCTTCCTTCCTACTCCTGTTCAACATCATATTAAAAGACCTAACTAGGGCAACAAAGGAAGAAAAAGAAATAAAAGGATGCAGACACGAAAGAAAATAAAATTGTGTTCATTTGCAGATGAAATGATTTTCAATTCATTTTCAGTGATTTCAGGGTAGAAAAACCTCAGAGAATATACAGAAAACAAACAAACAAACAAAAAACACCTCTCCAAGTACTCTAATAAGCTTGTTTGGCAAGGTTGCAAAATATAATGCTAATATGTAAAAATGAATTGCTTTCCTATACAGTAGCAATAAACTACTGAATCTGCAACTTTTAAAAATAACATTCACAATAGCACCATGATAATGAAGTATTTATGTATAAATCTAAGAAGTGTGCACAGGAATTACACATGGAAAACTACAAATCACTGAAAAAAAGAAATAAAAAAAATCTAAATAAATGGAGGTGTATTTGGCATAGATTGGAGCATAGATTGGAAACATAGATTGGAAGATTTGATATTTTTAGATGTCAATTCCCCCAAATTTGATCTATAAATTCAATGCAATGGAAAAATCCCAGGAAACTATTTTGTGCATATCCACAGACTGATTCTAAAATGTACATGGGAAGGCAAAGGACACAATATAGTCAAAATTATATAAAAGAACAAAATTAGGGAACTTACTATCCAATTTCAAGACTATACAACTAGTACAGTCAAGAGCACATGATATTGGTAAGAGAATAAACAAACAGATCAAAAAACATGATAGAGAGCCCAGATATAGACCCACATAAACATAGTCAACTGATTTTTGACAAAAGAACAGAGGGATTCAATGGAAAAAAGGAGAGATTTCAAGCAATGGAACTAGAACAATTGGATGCCTATGTATAACAATTGAACCTAGATACCTTACACCTTACATAAAAATTAACTTAAAATGCATTATAAGTCCTAAATTCAAAATGTAAAACCATAAGCTTCTGGATAAAAACTTTGCAGAAAATATGCATGACATTTGGTTGGCTGGTGAGTTTTTGCAACACCAAAAATACTATCCATGAAGGAAAATTTGATAAGTTAAACTTTGTTACAATTAAAATTGAAATAAGCCTCTTTCCTTCCTTCATTCCTGAGGGTATGGACCATTAACAGTTCTACCAGAATTGGGTTGTTGTAGATTTTAATCACAAAGCATGGTAATGATAAGAGACACCCTAGGGTATTTCAAATATCCTAGACATATTCTTCCTTACCTCCATTGTGGAGTAACAGCTCAATTTCCCCTTGGTAGTCATCATCAATTACCCAGACTGTATAATAACGCCTTTTGTCTACTGATCCAGAGGCATGAGAAGTCCAAAATTGCCTTGTGGCAGTCTTAACTTCAGTTTATTGAAATAATTACTGGTGGAATGCATTCCTGGTGGAAGCATTTCTCCCTTTGGAACTAAGACCTTTATGCCAGCAGAGCATAAGGTCACAGTGACAGGAAGTAAAAAGTTTGTTAGTGAGTCATTAGGGGTAATAGTGAATGGTGGCAATCCTTTTCTCACACCTTGATTCCTGAACCTCTGTATCTTGGCTATGGGAGAAACAGTACCATATATTGGGCACTGCTTCAGAGCCTATACAGCCTCCTGATAACATTGCCCCAAGCTTGCAAGACATTGCCCCCTAACTACCACTGTGACTGAGTATTCAAAAAGCCCTTCCACAGTTCTATCAAGCCAGCTGCTTCAGGATAGTGGGTAATATGGTAAGACCAATAAATTCTATGAGCATGGGTCCATTCCCACACTTCACATGCTTTGAAGTGAGTTCTTTGATTAAAAGCCAGTATATTATAACGGTAAATAAGACATTGCATAATTCCACGTACAGCAGTTTTGTTAGAAGTATTGCATGTAGGAAAGGAAAATCTATGTCCAGAGTAAATATCTATTCCCCTAAGAACAAAAGACTTCTCCTGTGACAGAAGCAGTCCAATGTAATCAACTTGCCACTAGGTAGCTGGCTGATTATCCTGGGGAATGGTGTCAAATCAAGGACTTAGTGTTGGTCCTAATGCTGGCATATTGGACACTCAGCAGCAGCTGTGTCCAGGTACATGGAAGTCTACCTTCCTGAGTCCATGCATAACCTCCATCCCTGACACCATGGCCAATTTTGTCACCTGAGCAATGACAAGCGTGACTGGGGAAAGAACTCACTGGTATCTACAGAACAAGTCATCCTATTTACTTTATGATTAAAATCTTTCTCTGCTGAACTTACCTTTTGGTGAGCAATGACATGGGGCACAAATATCTTCACAATTTTTGCCATTAAGAGAGGTCTATCTACACATCGATTCCCCAGAATTCTTTGTCACCAAATATTCAGTCATGTTCCTTCCAAGTCTCTGACCATCCAGCTGAAACACTGGCCACAGCCCACAAAATGGTATTTAATCACACATCTGCCATTTCTCCTTTCAGGCAAAGTAAACTGTTTGAATTTCTGTCCACTTGCAGGAGGTCCCTTTACCACTGTGCTTCAGGGAAGTCAGAAAAAGTGGCAATAGTGTTGAGGCTATTCACTTTTGTGTCATGCCTGCACATCATGCAGAACCATCTATAAACCAAGCCCAAGTTTTTCCTTCCCTGTCAACTGATGGAAAAAATCCCTCATGAGGGAATAGGTGCAGGCTGGGTACTATGGACTAAATGTGTCGCACCAAAATTCATATGTTGAAATCCTATACCACGTTGTGATAGTATTAGGAGGTGGGCCCTTTGGGAGGTAAATAGATCTTGAGGGTGGAGCCCTCATATAAATAGGGTTAGTGCCCAAATAAGAAGAGACAGGACAGTTTAACTTCGCTTTCTGCTCTCTGCCATGTGAGGACACAATGAGAAGGTGGCCATCTGCAAATCAGGAAGCAGGCTCTCACCAAAATCAAATCTGCCTATACCTTGATCTTGGATATCCCAGCCTCCAGAACTATGAGAATTACATGTTTGTTGTTTAAGCTACCCATTCTATGGTAATTTGTTATAGTAATCCAAGCTGATGAACACATTGGAGTAGAGAGGATGGTATGGCAAGCATGGAGACCATGGGCATTCAGGCCACTTTTTCATATAACTTACTTGTACCTTCAGTGTCTGCTTGGGCCCAGTCTCATATAGATGACTTCCATTTGATGATGGAATGCTCCTATGCACGGTCAACTTTATGGTTTAGTGGGTCAGATAACACCTAGTTCATGAGGGGCAGCTCAAGTTTCATGGTAACTTGGTGGCCTACTGTTTAAGCATTTAGTCTCTACTGATGCCCACTAGCAGGCCAAAAGCTATTTCTCAAAAAGAGAATAATTATATGCAGAGGATTGTACAGCATTGCTCCAAAATCCTAAGGACTTGCACTCTGATTTACCTATAAGGGTTAGCCAAAGACTCCAAATAGCATCCCAGTCTGCCAATTACACTTCCAGTACCATTGGATGCACTATATCATATGGCCCAAGTGGCAGATCTGCTTGCATAGCAGCCTGGAACTTTTGCAAAGCTCTCTTATCCTGGGCCCCACTCAAAACTAGAAGCTTTTTATGTCACTTCGATAATGGGCAAAAACACACATCGAAATAAAGAATACATTGTCTCTAAAACTGAAAGAGGCCCACTAGAGGAGTTCCAAGAAAAAGGAACTTTTGGTTGTAGGAGGGCCATCGAGAAACTTCGTTGAGGTAGAACACCTTCGAATTTCTGTCAGATTTATTTCCCACTCTCTTGGGTGTCTTAATAAGTCTGTAGCAGTTGCTGCTTCTAGCTCACTAGGTCTAATCAGCATAATATCATTCATGTAATGAATCACTCACTGTGATACCAGGGAAAGGTGGTCAAGATCCCTATGAAATAAATATGATATAGGACTGGAGAATTAATATACCCCTAATATAGGACAGTGAAGGTGTATTATTGACCTTGTCAGCTGAAAGCAAACTACCTCTAGCGGTCTTTACTAGAACCACTAGAGACCCAGGAGAGTCAATGGTGCAGTTTTACTATCATGCCCAGCAGGCAGAGACCCAAGAGTTGATGGTGCAAATGAAGTCTAAACTCCATCTGCTGAAGAACTCCTTCTTGCTTAGGGAGGCAGATCTTTTTGTTCTACAGGCCTTCAATTTACTGGAAGAATCCTTCCATATTATAGAAAGCAATTTGCTTACTAGTAGTCTACTGATTTAAATGTTAATCTCATTCAAAAATATTCTTCAAGTTGACACATAAAATTAGCCACCACACTGCTGCATCTCTCTCTTCCTCTCTTTCAGAGACTCAATTACATGCATACTAGGTCTTTGGAATTTCTACCAAAACTCACTAATACTCTTTCGATTGTTTTTTATTTTCATTTTTTTGAAACTGTGTGTTTGATTCTGGATAGTTTATATTACTGTCTTCAAGCTTACTCATCTTTTCTTCTAAATTTCTAATGTACTGTTAATTCCAGCCTGTATATTTTTCATCTCTGACATTGTAGTTTTCACGTTTAGATGCTTGACTGGTGTGATTCTAACTATATTATTAAGGTAAAGCCAAAGGAATGCATTGATGGATTCAATATGGGTGTAAAAGAAAAGTCAATGGCATATGTTTTTTACAGAGATGAGTAAGTAGCTAAAATGGACAACTTTTTTTTGTTTTTTGGTTTTTTTAGGAGACTTTAGACTTTTTAGAGTTATTTGGACTTTTTAGAGTTATTTGGCCTTTTTTTTTTCAGAAATCTACTAGACACTCAGAGAATCAAAAATCAAGAAAGCTCTAAAGAAATAAGTTTGAGCTTGGAATAACTTATCATACAAACAGTATTTAAAGTCATGAGACTGAAAAACATCATCAAGCGAATAAACCAATATAGAAATCAGTAGCAGAGATTTAATCCTTATGTTGGGAAGAAGAGGAGAAACAAGCAAAGAAGATTGTAAAGGGTCAGAGTCTGTGGTATGAAGAAAATGAGAAAATGGTGGTATCTTATAAGCAAAGATAAGATATAAAGAGTGAGTGAATTGCCCTGTTAATTTCAGAAGTACAACAGGACTGAAATTTTGCCAGTAAGTTTGGCAATGCATAAGTCAATTATTACCTTAACTTTAGAGTTTCTGTTCATTACTTGAAAGGAGAGCCTGATTAGAGTAGACTTCAGAAAAAGTAGGTGATAAGGAATTGGAGACAATATATATAGCAATGATGTCTGAGGAGCTTTGTAACATAAGGAACAAAGAAATAGAGTTGTATATAATAAGGAGACGGTGTCAAGAGTATCCTAAGATCATGAGAAAAAAACTTTTTTTTTAATGTTGATAGGAATGCTCTAGTAGGTATAAAAAAACAACAAAAAACACATACAAGAAACAACAACCTGATGATGGAGGAGACAAAGAAGGTAATTGTTGGTAAGATGATTTCATTAGATAAGAGGAAGTGGAATGGTATATATACATGGAGATCCTGCACAGAGGAATGGTGGGAAAATGTTGCTATCCATTTAAAAGATGAAGATAAGGTGTTTGCCTGTAATTGTTCTTTATTATAAAATTATTGCCTTAAATATTTAAAGGCTATATTGCTACATTTATATTTGCTCTTTATTGCAGTATTATGTGAGTTATTATTTTATTACAGATTATATCCCTCCCTGAACCACTTGCATTTTAGAGATATTTTTTTCCTACCATTTAATTTTCTTATTTTATGATACTGACATCAGTACCTTAGTTTTCTTTTAGGTCATATGTGTTTGTTATATCTTGTCTATTCCTTCATATTTCAACCCCCCCCCCCAATATCTTTTTTTTAAAGGAAGACTTCAGTTTATTAATTTATTTTTACTTTTTTTTAGTTATTTCTGAGATATACATTTTAAAGTAATAACTAGAATTATGACTTATAACATTATACCAGGACATATAAGATTTTTAGAAATTTCATGCAATGTCTGAAACATTTATATCAACATATTTCCATACAAATAACCCAAGGAAAGTTTAGTATTACTGTTTTTTATTTGTTTGTTTGTTTGTTTGTTTATACTGCAGGTTCTTATTAGTCATCAATTTTATACACATCAGTGTATACATGTCAATCCCAATCGCCCAATACAGCACACCACCATCCCCACCCCACCACGGTTTTCCCGCTTGGTGTCCATATGTTTGTTCTCTACATCTGTGTCTCAACTTCTGCCCTGCAAACATTCATCTGTACCATTTTTCTAGGTTCCACATACATGTGTTAACATATGTTATTTGTTCTTCTCTTTCTGACTTACTTCACTCTGTATGACAGTCTCCAGATCCATCCACGTCCCAACAAATGACTCAATTTTGTTCCTCTCTATGGCTGAGCAATATTCCATTGTATATATGTACCACATCTTCTTTACCCATTCGTCTTTAGATGGGCATTTAGGTTGCTTCCATGACCTGGCTATTGTAAACAGTGCTGCAATGAACATTTGGGTGCATGTGTCTTTTTGAATTATGCTTTTCTCTGGGTATATGCCCAGTAGTGGGATTGCTGGATCATATGGTAATTCCATTTTTAGTTTTTTAAGGAACCCCCATACTGTTCTTCATACTGGCTGCATCAATTTACATTCCCATCAACAGTGGAAAAGGGTTCCCTTTTCTCCACACCCTCTCCAGCATTTGTTTGTAGATTTTCTGATGATGCCCATTCTAACTGGTGTGAGGCACTGTAGTTTTGATTTGCATTTCTCTAATAATTACTGATGTTGAGTAGCTTTTCATGTGCTTCTTGGCCATCTGTATGTCTTCTTTGGAGAAATGTCTACTTAGGTCTTCTGCCCATTTTTGGATTGGGTTGTTTGTTTTTTTAATATTCAGCTGCATGAGCTGTTTATATATTTTGGAGATTAATCCCTTGTCCGTTGATTCATTTGCAAATATTTTCTCTCATTCTGAGGGTTGTCTTTTCGTCCTGTTTATGGTTTCCTTTGATGTGCAAAAGCTTTGAAGTTTCATTAGGTTCCATTTGTTTATTTTTGTTTTTATTTCCATTACTCTAGGAGGTGGATCAAAAAAGATCTTGCTGTGATTTATGTCAAAGAGTGTTCTTCCTATGTTTTCCTCTAAGAGTTTTATAGTGTCCGGTCTTACATTTAGGTCTCGAATCCATTTTGAGTTTATTTTTGTGTACAGAGTTAGGGAGTGTGCTGATTTCATTCTTTTACATGTAGCTGTCCAGTTTTCCCAGCACCACTTATTGAAGAGACTGTCTTTTCTCCATTGTATATCTTTGCATCCTTTGTCATAGATTAGTTGACCATAGCTGCATGGGTTTCTCTCTGGACTTTCTATCTTGTTCTATTGATCTATGTTTCTGTTTTTGTGCCAGTACCATATTGTCTTGATCACTGTAGCTTTGTAGTATAGTCTGAAGTCAGGGAGTCTGATTCCTCCAGCTCCATTGTTGGCCCTCAAGACTGCTTTAGCTATTTGGGATCTTTTGTGTCTCCATACAAATTTTAAGACGATTTGTTCTAGTTCCGTAAAAAATGCCATTGGTAATTTGATAGGGATTGCATTGACTCTGTAGATTGCTTTGGGTAGTAAAGTCATTTTCACAATATTGATTCTTCCAATCTAAGAACATGGTATATCTCTCCATCTGTTGGTATCATCTTTAATTTCTTTCATCAGTGTCTTATAGTTTTCTCCATGCAGGTCTTTTGTCTCCCTAGGTAGGTTTATTCCTAGGTATTTTACTCTTTTTGTTGCAATGGTAAATGGGAGAGTTTCCATAATTTCTCTTTCATATTTTTCATAATTAGTGTATAGGAATGCAAGAGATTTCTTTGCATTAATTTTGTATCCCGCAACTTAACCAAATTCATTGATTAGCTCTAGTAGCTTTCTGGTGGCATTTTTAGGATTCTCTATGTATAGTATGTCATCAGAAAACAGTGACAGTTTTACTTCTTCTTTTCCAATTTGGATTCCTTTTATTTCTTTTTCCTCTCTGATTGCCGTGGCTAGACTTCCAAAACTATGTTGAATAACAGTGGTGAGAGTGGACATCCTTGTCTCGTTCCTGATCTTAGAGGAAATGCTTTCAGTTTTTCACCATTGAGATTGATGTTTGCTGTGGGTTTGTAGTATATGGCCTTTATTATGTTGAGGTAGGTTCCTTCTATGCCCACTTTTTGTGGAGTTTTTATCATAAATGGGTGTTGAATTTTGTCAAAGGCTTTTTCTGCATCTATTGAGATGATCATATGGTTTTTATTCTTCAATTTGTTAAATGGTGTACCACATTGATTAATTTCCATATATTGAAGAATTCTTGCATCCCTGGGATAAATCCCACTTGATCATGATGTATGATCCTTTTAATGTGTTGTTGGATTCTGTTTGCTAGTATTTTGTTGAGGATTTTTGCATGTATATTCATCAGTGATAGTGGTCTGTAATTTTATTTTTTTGTAGTATCTTTGTCTGGTTTTGGTATCAGGGTGATGGTGGCCTCATAGAATGAGTTTGGGAGTGTTCCTTCCTCTGCAATTTTTTGGAAGAGTTTGAGAAGGATGGGTGTTAGCTCTTCTCTAAATGTTTGATAGAATTCACCTGTGAAGCCATCTGGTCATGGACTTCTGTTTGTTGGAAGATTTTTAATCACAGTTTCAATTTCATTACTTGTGATTCGTCTGTTCATATTTTCTGTTTCTTCCTGGTTCAGTCTTGGAAGGTTATACCTTTCTAAGAATTTGTCCATTTCTTCCAGATTATCCATTTTATTGGCATAGAGTTGCTTGTAGTAGTCTCTTAGGATGCTTTGTATTTCTGCAGTGTCCATTGTATCTTCTCCTTTTTCATTTCTAATTTTATTGATTTGAGTCTTCTCCCTCTTTTTCTTGATGAGTCTGGCTAATGTTTTACCAATTTTGTTTATCTTCTCAAAGAACCAGCTTTTAGTTTTATTGATGTTTGCTATTGTTTTCTGTTTCTATTTCATATATTTCTGCTCTGATCTTTATGATTTCATTCCTTCTGCTAACTTTGGGTTTTGTTTGTTCTTCTTTCTCTAGTTCCTTTATGTGTAAGGTTAGATTGTTTACTTGAAATTGTTCTTGTTTCTTGAGGTAGGCTTGTATAGCTATAAATTTCCCTCTTAGAACTGCTTTTGCTGCATCCCATAGGTTTTGGATTATCGTGTTTTCCTTGTCATTTGTCTCTAGGTATTTTTTGATTTCCTCTTTGATTTCTTCAGTGATCTCTTGGTTATTTAGTAATGTATTGTTTAGCCTCCATTTGTTTGTGTTTTTTTACATTTTTTTCCCTGTAATTCACTTCTAATCTCATAGTGTTGTGGTCAGAAAAGATGCATGATACGATTTCAATTTTCTTAAATTTACTGAGGCTTGATTTGTGACCCAAGATGTGGTCGATCCTGGAGAATGTTCTGTGCGCACTTGAGAGGAAAGTGTAATCTACTGTTTTTGGATGGAATGTCCTATAAATATCAATTAAATCTATCTGGTCTATTGTGTCATTTAAGGCTTCTGTTTCCTTATTTATTCTCATTTTGAATGATCTGTCCATTGGTGTAAGTGAGGTGTTAAAGTCCCCCACAATTATTGTGTTACTGCCGAATTCCTTTTTTATAGCTGTTAGCAGTTGCCTTATGTATTGAGGTGCTCCTATGTTGGGTGCATATATATTTATAATTGTTATAACTTCTTCTTGGATTGATCCCTTGATAATTATGTAGTGTTCTTCCTTGTATCTTGTAACATTCTTTAAAGTCTATTTTATCTGATATGAGTATAGCTGCTCCAGCTTTCTTTTGATTTCCATTTGCATGGAATATCTTTTTCCATCCCCTCACTTTCAGTCTGTATGTGTCCCTGAAGGTCTGAAGTGGGTTTTTTGTAGACAGCACATATATGGGTCTTGTTTTTGTATCCATTCAGCAAGCCTGTGTCTTTTGGTTGGAGCATTTAATCCATTCACGTTTAAGGTAATTATCAACATGTATGTTCCTGTGACCATTTTCTTAATTGTTTTGGGTTTGTTTTTGTAGGTCCTTTTCTTCTTTTGTGTTTCCCACTTAGAGAAGTTCCTTTAGCATTTGTTGTAGAGCTGGTTTGGTGGTGCTGAATTCTCTTAGCTTTTGCTTGTCTGTAAAGCTTTTGATTTCTCCATCGAATGAATGAGATCCTTGCTGGGTAG
>NW_006770667.1:115314-118998 GCF_000442215.2 Lipotes vexillifer
TCTGGCTTGTAGTTTCTGCTGAGAAATCAGCTGTTAACCTTATGGGAGTTCCCTTGTATGTTATTTGTCATTGTTCCCTTGCTGCTTTTAATAATTTTTCTTTGTTTTTAATTTTTGCCAATTTGATTACTATGTGTCTTGTCATGTTTCTCCTTGGGTTCATCCTGTATGGGACTCACTGTGCTTCCTGGACTTGGGTGGCTATTTCCTTTACCATGTTAGGGTAGTTTTTGACTACAATCTCTTCAAATATTTTCTCGGGTCCTCTCTCTCTCTCTTCTCCTTCTGGGACCCCTATAATGCGAATGTTGTTGTGTTTAATGGTGTCCCAGAGGTCTCTTTGGCTGTCTTCATTTCTTTCCATTCTTTTTTCTTTATTCTTTTCCGCAGCAGTGATTCCACCATTCTGTCCTCCAGGTCACTTATCTGTTCTTCTGCCTCAATTATTCTGCTATTGATTCCTTCTAGTGTAGTTTTCATTTCAGTTATTGCATTGTTCATCTCTGTTTATTTGTTCTTTAATTCTTCTAGGTCTTTGATAAACATTTCTTGCATCTTCTCGATATTTGCCTCCATTCTTTTTCCGAGGTCCTGGATCATCTTCAGTATCATTATTCTTAATTCTTTTTCTGGAAGGTTGCCTATCTCCACTTCATTTAGTTGTTTTTCTGGGGTTTCATCTTGTTCCTTCATCTGATACATAGTCCTCTGCCTTTTCATCTTGTCTAACTTTTTGTGAATGTGGTTTTTGTTCCACCGGCTGCAGGATTGTAGTTCTTCTTGCTTCTGCTGTCTGCCCCCTGGTGGATGAGGCTATCTAACCCCCCTATATGTTTTAAGTTTAAATGATTCTTTATTGCTGCGGCAATTTTTTGTATCATCAATCTGAGATTATCTTTTCTTTAGTTAGTAAGTTTTATCACATCAATATTTATTATTAGAATTAATTTAGGATTTATGTCAATGTAATATATGGCACTTTTTATAAAATTTTCCTGCTTTGTTCCTTTTTTCCTGTCTTCCATTTGATAGACTGAAGGTTCTTTCAATTATATAAGTTTAGATAACTTATGTACTATCTTATTTTTTCTTGTGTTTAACTATAAGTTTTTAAGATCTACATTTATGTTTGCTGTTTCTTGTTCCCAAATGCATTAATACCCATACTCTTCCCTGAAAAATACAATACCTCTCTTCTTCTCTAAGTTCCATACAACTGTATATGTGGATATTTTGTGAAGCATTAGTTATATATTTTTATTTTTATCATTATTTCTGGATTCTGTTTTTATGACAGAAGATTTGGGGAGGAGAATTTGGCACCTGAGGTGTATAGTGGCTAAGAACGTATTTCACTTTATCACCTTTTTTTTTTGCTATTTTAACTTTTACATCATTGGATTTACTATCAATTCATAAATTACATAAATTTCAAAAAAAATACTTGTGTATGAAATGCCTAAAATATATAAGAACTTGTTACCTAATTACAATTATTTTCTCATTTTAATTATAGACACTTCAATTTTCTATTCTAGGTAACCTTCTGTCTTTTGTGCATTTGTAATGCAAAGAATAGTGTCTGAGTGTAGCCAGATCAAAATTATTAATTTTTATTTTATATTAGAAAATTAAGTTTATTTACATTTCTATAAATAAATTTCTTCTGTAAAAATATATTGAAAACATTTTTTAGTTATTTCTTGGTGTAGATATTACTATTACTAATAAATATAGTTACATGTAATATTTAGTTAATAGCATGACTGATAGTTATTTTAAATACTTTTGTTAAAGTTTAAAAATAATTTTGGAAAAGAAGTATGAATTCCACATTGTTAGAACCTTGTTTAGGCACAAGTTAGTCTGTTAAGGATGGGTGAACTTTCCAATATCATATTATCTAAATTTAAGAGACAAAAAAGATTTCTCTCTAAGACCTTGTTTCAACATCTATTTCCTTACTGATTCACATTATAATCAAACTAAAAACTATATAGAGCTATACCCTGCTGCACATACTAAAAGCTGTCATGTAGATTTCTCACCTCAAATACATACCCTGAGTTTCTGAAGAATTTTCCCTCAATGCATTAGCTAATTAAGTAACTTTACCTTATATATTTCACTTTTATAAGATTAATTATTAAGCTATAAAACCAAATTGTTACTGATAATCATTTTACAAACCTTCTTTGCTTGTGTTTAACTTTAAGGGAAGACTTAGATTGAATTGCAACTACATTTTTGTGATTTAATTCACCATTTATAACTTTCTAGTATTCAGGAGACTTCTTCAATAAATAAAAGGATGAGCTATGAATATCATATTGTGGTTGTAAATTCTCACAAAGGCAACATTTCACTGTTGTATGAGCTGAACCAGAAAGGTTTCCATGTGATAAATGTATCAATGTCTAAACTCCCTGTTGAAATATGGCTGTTATTGCCCTTAAAAATGTGGATCAATCAATGTTATTGAGGACTTATCACCGTTGAAAAAAATTTTATTTATACTTGAGACACTGATGAAGTTTCAAAATAATTTAGTCTTCTTAGTTTATTGTTGTAGTCAGAATTTCTTTGTCTACTAAATTTTAGAAATAAGAACTTACATCTATATGTACTATTTGGTATATTATTTTTGTCACAAGTGCTTTCTGTTTTGAGTTTACAATCATTAAAGAATCACTAAAAAAAAATTCAAACAATAATTGTTAAATAGCAAAACATGACCCTCATCCCAATTTGCTGTGGTTATGTGTAATCAGTGCTAAGATATAAATGTCAATGTATGATGTGTAAAATAAATGTCCTGCTTAAATAATTCTAGCTTTATAAGGAAAACATATGTAAGTGTACTGGAAAGTGTTTGCCACAGACTCTAGAGTACACATCTGTGTAAAGTAGCAGAACTGACTACTCTGATAACTACATATTGAGAAAGTAGGAATTTATGAATATACTTAACATTTTTAAAGAAGATTTTAAACTTGCTGGATTGTTTCTGCTTTTACAAAGTGTTGGTAAGAATGAATTTGTAAAACATTTTTTTTCTGTAATTCCATTTCATGTACAAACATGGAGTATAATTTTTTTAAAATCATATTTGGGTAGAAACAAATGTAAAAGCTAAACTCTGATTTTTTTTATGTTAATTTTGTCTTATACCTTAAACACTTTCACAGTCAAATGGAATGTTAAAAAAAATTATGTGTGGTCTTGAATATATATATATATATCCATAATTAGACAAATATTAAGTGCTAATTTATATTCTTGTTTAAAATATTCATCCTCTTTTGTTTGAGGTCCAAATTTTACTTTGAAATTTTTATGTAGCTATGATAACACTTGTTAATAAATATAATACATGATAAAAATTCATGAAAAATAGAAACAGTGACTTAATACAGGCACCATCCTGCATTGCATGGAAAGTTAAATAATGGTTACACTAGCCCAAAAGGGAGGAAATGTAGCAATTGTCCACTTTCACAGAAGAGCCCAGGGTAAATCTTTTACATTATTCCCTCCTCTTTAGTTCTTTTTTTTTTTTAGCACTGCACCTAACTGATGATGTCGCTGACTTCATCAGTGCCCAGCATCATGTCCCTCAGTCTTTAATTTGGGCTGCAGCTGTTATGGACAGGTCCAATTCTCTCACTGACAATGTCTCAGGAA
>NW_006770667.1:119008-139179 GCF_000442215.2 Lipotes vexillifer
AGGAATGCCATGCATCTTTCTACATTCTCCCTCAAAGCATTCTCTATCAACAACAGAACTATTTCTCCTTGTGTATAAGTGCAGCTTAAAAATGTGGAGCAGTTAATCCCGCCTCCCCAACTGTAATTCTCAAAATTGGAGAATGAAAAATTATTCAGCTTCCAATACATCAGTTGAGCCCCTGTTGCCTGCAGCAGCAACCTTGATGATACATCCTTATATGGCTACTTCTCCTTTTTTCCTACTGTGTTCCTCTTTCTCTTATTGATTTATTTTGCTTCTTTATATATTCTGCACAGAATATGTTATCAAACATATGTATTGCAAATATTTTCTTTCACTCTGTGGTTTGCCAAATAACCCTCTTAATGGTAATATTTGAAGACCTAAGTTCATGATTTTAATGTAGCTCAATTTATCAAGTATTTCTTTTATGGTTAGTACACTTATTCCCTGTTTAATATATTGTGCACTACTCAAAGTTAATAAAGGTATTGACCTATGATTATATTTCAAAACATTATTGTTTTACCATCACATTTAGGTCTATGATCCATTTAAAATTGATGTTATGTCTGTGGTAGGGGTCAAGATTCATTATTTTTCTAATGGATATCCATTTGACCTAAATTCACATGTTAAAGAAAGCCATCATATCTTCACTATGTCACTTCCTGGTGGGGATTAAAGTCCCTGGCTCCCTACTCAGCTTTCTTTGACATCACCTAGGCAGTGTAGGATGGTTCTAAGTTTCTCAGTTGGCCTTTTTTGGCATGGGTGAGTATGGAGCCAGAATTTTTTGTGTTTGTGGTATCTTGCATTTACTTTCTAAATTATTTTTGTCTTGCTAGTTTTCTGTATCTCTTTTTTTTTTTTTCAGTTTTCTGTATTTCTTGTCATTTGGCTAGAGAAAGTAGGCTCTTGTCAGAACACTTTTATCTACCTCTGTTTGCACTTCTGGGTTGCTGGCTTCTTCCATTCCAAATCTAGGGTATATGAGGCAAAAATCCAACCAAGGAAATTTACATTTATGTTTTTTCTTGGGTCCTATGTTCCTTAGCTGGTCTTCCTTCTTCTGTCCAACTTTTAGAGTCATTCTATGTTTGTTTTAATGTATAATTCCCAGAGTTGTCCATTGCCAGAGAATTTGGAAAAGTATGAATACTCTGTCTTCACAGAGGCAGAAGTCTGACCTCTTTTCAGATTTTTTAATGCCTAGCCTTACACATCTTTGAGAGAAAAATATTAGCGTGGTATGTTCTCCACATCTCCCTGTGTTTCCCTTATCCCTGAAATCTGGGCCCATCATGCTCTGCTACTTTTGCAACTCTAAGCTTCATTTTTTTTTTCCTGTTCCAGCCCACATTATTCCTAATAGCTCAGTTGGATTATCACCTCCTAATGGCAACTTTGACTCCATAGCTTCTTTCCTCTGCAGCTTAAGAATTGGCACATGGAACCAAACCAAAACCAGCATGTACACTCAATGTGCATTGGTTTTCTAAGTTATTTTGGTCCCATCAAATGATGGCTTCCTCAAAAAGTCTCCAATGCTTCAAGTAAGTGTTTTACTTTAGTTATATTATTGTCAGAATTTTTAGTCATTCACTACAAGAGAGTTGGTTTTCTATCAATTACTGCATCACAGTTGAAAAAAAGTGCACTGTTTATATTTTAAAAGAAGAAATTAATAAAGATAACTGCAAACATTTACAAAGTATATTTTTAAATGTCAGTTTCATATTAAAAAAAGGATATATATGTGTATGAAAAACTAGATTTCCAAAATAGACTTTAAACCATAAAGTCTATGTTGAAAGGTAGACTTAGAAATATAAAGACAGACACTATATGATGATAAAAGGATCAATACAAGAAGAGAATACTACACTGGTCAATATATATGAACCCAATATAGGAATGTTCAAATACATAAAACAAATACTAACAGACATAAAGGGAGAAATTGAGGAGACTTTAACACCCCATTCACATCAACTGACAGATCTTCTAGACAGAAAATTAATAAGGCAACAGAGATCCTAAAGGATACAATATAATAGTTAGATTTAATTGGTATTTTCAGGACATTACTTCCAAAACACCCCCAGGATACACATTCTTTTCAAGTGCACATGGAACATTCTCTAGGATTGACTGCAATACTAGGGCACAAAATTAGGGCACAAAACAAACCTCAACAAATTTTAGAGTATAGAAATTATTTTAAGCATCTTTTCTGACCACAATGGCATGAAACTACAAATCAACCACAGAAAAATAAGTGAGAAAAAAATGATTACATGGAGACTAAATAACACGCTACCAAAAAACCCAGAAAAACAAGAAAAAACAAACAAAAACAATGGGTCAAAGATGAAATGAAAGAGGAAAGTCTTGAGACAAATGACAACGAAAACACAACCATACAAAATCCTTGGGACACAGCAAAAGTAGTTCTTAGAGGGGAGTTCATAGCAATACAGGTCTTCCTCAAAAAAAGAGAAAAATCTCAAACAACCTAACCTGCCACCTAAAAGAAGTAGAAAAAGAGAAATAAACAAAACCTAATGTCAGCAAAAGGAAGAAAATGATAAAGATCGGATAGGATATAAACAAAATAAAATTTTAAAAAAATAGAAAAAAATCAATAAAACCAAGAGCTGGTTCTTTGAAAGGACAAACAATATTAACAAAGCTCTGGCCAGGCTCACAAGAAGAAAAGACAGAGGATGCCATAAAAGAAAATAAGAAATGAAAAAGGAGAATAACAACTGATACCACAGAAATACCAAAACAAAACAAAACAAAAAAACAATACTGGGCTTCCCTGGTGGCGCAGGGGTTGAGAGTCCGCCTGCCGATGCAGGCGACGCGGGTTCGTGCCCCGGTCTGGGAGGATCCCACATGCCGTGGAGCGGCTGGGCCCATGAGCATGGCCACTGTACCTGTGCGTCCGGAGCCTGTGCTCCGCAACGGGAGAGGCCACAACAGTGAGAGGCCCGCGTACAAAAAAAAAAAAAAAAAAACAATACTATGAACAATTATATGCCAACAAATTTGGCAACCTAGAAAAAATGGACAAGTTTCTATCAACAACAGCCCACAAAAACTGAATCAAGAAGAAACAGATAATTTAACAGACAGATCACTAGAAGTGAAATATTGGGTGGGCCAAAAAATTTGTTCAGGTTTTTCCATGTTGCAGAAAAACCCGAACAAACTTTTTGGCCAGCCCAATAGAATTTGTAATAGAAAAACTCCCTACAAAGAAAAGTCCAGGACAAGATGACTTCACCAGCAAATTCTAACAAATATACAAAGAAAAACTTATACTGATCCTTCTCAACCTCTTCCAAAAGATTGAAGAGGAGGGAATACTCCCAAAGACATTCTACGAAGCCAGCATCACCATGATACTAAAACCAGAAAAAGAAACTACCGAAAAAGAAAATTACAGGCCAATATCTTTGATGAATATAGATGCAAGAATTCTCAATAAAATACTAGCAAACCAAATCCACCAACACACAAAAAAAGTTACACAACAACCAAGTTGGATTCATCACAGGGTCACAGGGATGGTTCAACATATGCAAATCAATAAATGTGATACACTACATCAACAAAAGAAAAGACAATAACCATATGATCATCTCAATAAATAAAGAAAAAAGCATTTGATAAAATTCAACATCCATTTATGATAAAAATTCTTACCAAAGTGGGTATAGAGAGAATATATTTCAACATAATACAAGTTATTTATGACAGATCCACAGCCAATATAATTCTCAATGGTGAAAAACTGAAAGCCTTCCTGCTAAAATCTGGACGAACAAGACAAGAATTCCCACTCTAACCATTTCTATTCAACATAGTATTGGAAGTCCTTGCCACAGCAGCCATACAAGAAAAAGAAATAAAACCTATGCAAATTGGAAGGAAAGAAGTAAAATCATCATTTTATGCAGGTAACATGATACTATATATAGAAAACCCTAAAGACTCCATGCAAAAACTACTAGAACTGAAAAACAAATTCAGCAAGGTAGCAGGATACAAGATTAACATACAGAAATCAGGTGCATTTCTTTACACCAACAATGAAAGATCAGAAAGGGAATGTAAAAAAAAAAAATCCTTTTAGAATCGTATCAAAAAAAAAAAAATTTAGAAAAAACCTGTCCAAGGGGGTAAAACACTTATATACTGAGAACTATAAAACATTAATAAAGGAGACTAAAAATGATTCAAAGAAATGGAAAGATATCCATGCTCTTGTATTGGAAGAATTAATATTGTTAAAATGGCCATATTACCCAAAGCAACCTACAGATTTAATGCAATCTCTATGAAATTACCCATGACATTTTTCACAGAAATAGAACAAATACTCCTAAAATTTATATGGAATCATAAAAGACCCAGAATTGCCAAAGCAATCCTGAGGAAAAAGAACAAAGCAGGATACATAACCCTTCCAGACTTCAGACAATACTACAAAGCTACAGTAATCAAAACAGTGTGGTGTTGGCAGAAAAGCATACATATAGATCAACGGAACAGAATAGAGAGCCCAGAAATAAACCCACATACCTATGGTCAATTAATCTTCAACAAAGGAGGCAAGAATATAAAATGGAGAAAAGAGAGTCTCTTCAGCAAGTGGTGTTGGGAAAGTTGTACAGCTTCATGTAAGTCAGTGAAGTCAGAACACACCCTCACACCATACAAAAACATAAACTCAAAATGGCTTAAAGAGTTAAATATAAGACATGATACCATAAAATTCTTAGAAGAGAACATAGCCAAAACATTCTCTAACATAAATAGTACTAATGTGTTCTTAGGTATGTCAGTCTCCCAAGGCAATAGAAATAAAAGCAGAAATAAACAAATGGGACTTAATCAAACTTGCTAGCTTTGTACAGCAAAGTAAATCATAAACAAAGCGAAAAGATAAGACAACCTACAGAATGAGAGTAAATATTTGCAAACCATGTGACTGACAAGCACTTAATTTCCAAAATATACAAACAGCTCACACAACTCAATATCAAAACAAACCAACTGAAAACTGGGCAGAAGATCTAAACAGACATTTCTGCAAAGGAGGCATACAGATGGCCAACAGACACATGAAAAGATGCTCAACATCACTAATTATTAGAAATGTAAATCAAAACTACAATGAGGTACTACCTCACACCAGTCAGAATGGCCATCATTAAAAAGTCTACAAATAAAAATGCTGGAGAGGGCTTCCCTGGTGGCACAGTGGTTGAGAGTCTGCCTGCCAACGCAGGGGACGCGGGTTCGTGCCCCGGTCCGGGAGGATCCCACATGCTGCGGAGCAGCTGAGCCTGTGGGCCATGGACACTGGGCTTGCGCGTCCGGAGCCTGTGCTCTGCAACGGGAGAGGCCACGGCAGTGAGAAGTCCGTGTACTGTAAAAAAAAAAAAAAAAAAAAATGCTGGAGAGGGTGTGGGAAAAATGGATTCCTCCCACACTGTTTGTGGGAATGTAAATTGAGGCAGCCACTAATGAAAACAGTATGGAGCTTCCTCAGAAAATGAAAAATAGAGTTGACATATGATCCTGCAATCCCACTCCTGGGGATATGTCCAGAGAAAACTATAATTCGAAAAGCTACATGCACCCCAATGTACATTGCAGCATTATTTACAATAGCCAAGACATGGAAGCAACCTAAATGTCCATTCACAGATGAATGGATAAAGAAGATGAGGTGTGTGTATATATATATATATATATATATACATATATATATATGTGTGTGTATATATATATATATATATATATATATATAAAATGGGATATTACTCAGCCATAAAAAAGAATGAAATAATGCCATTTGCAGCAACATGGATGGAATTACAGATTATCATACTGAGTGAAGTAAGTCAGAAAGGAAAAGACAAATACCATGATGCCACTTCAAATATGATGCTACTTCTATATGGAATCTAAAATATAACATAAATGAACTTACCTATAAAACAGAAATAGACTCACAGGCATAGAGAACAGACTTGTGGTTGCAGGGTGGAGGGTGCGGGAAAGGGATAAATTGGGATTTTGGGATTAGCAGATGCAAACTATTATATATAGAATGGATAAGCTCTAAGGTCCTACTTTACAGCACAGGGAACTACATACAGTATCTTGTGATAAGCCATAATGGAAAAGAATATGACAAATAATGTGTGTGTCTGTGTGTGTATACATATATACATATATATATATACTGAATCATTTTGCTGTACAGTAGATAATTACACAACATTGTAAATCAACTATACTTCAATAAAATAAATTTTAAAAAACACAAAGATCTCATATATAAAAATAAAAGATCAATAAAATTAAGATTTTTTTGTAATTTTGTGATTACAAATTTTTTTGTAATTCTGACCAAGCTAAAAATTAAAATAAATTAAGAATTATATACACAAAAATATATTAGGAGTATGATGTTTTATACTGATACACATAGCTGGAGTTTAAAAATATATTTGACATTACTATGAAGAATTATTCACACAATAAACTTTAAAATTGAGATCAATACTCACTCATTTTATATATGTTAGACACATACAGTATTTTAAAGAAATTACAATTTGTTTCCAAAATCACAATTCAATAGATTCCAAATCAAAGTAAGAATCTTTGGATTATCTTTAAAAAGAAGGAAAAGCCAATAGTATAGGAATTGTACTTTTCCATGGAGCCACGTAGGTGCTGCATATTTTGCATGGAAAACATAGTTACTTGTTTGCCACAGTACTTTCCTTTCCCCATTTGTCCTTGACATTGTGGTCAAGTAAAAATGTAGAAATTATTTTTCTTGCATTTTTTTTAGTTTTAAGAAAGACTAAAGTGAGAAATCACTCAGATCTACTTTTTTATAAACCTCTGAAAATAAAAGTTTTGCATAGCAGTTGTATGTTATGGAAAGAAATGCTCAAGAATGTAGTAGATTATAGGAATACAGGCATTGATAAACTCAGGCCACTCTACTTGATTACATTATTAACCTACCTCCTGTAGACATTTTTAGTTGCCAAATTGGTCTTAGAAAAATAATAGTTTTCCTGGAAAACCAAATCAAGGAGTGGTAAATAAAACTTTAGTGAAGTGATGAACCATGAAGGAAGAAAAGTACTAGGAATAAAAGTCATGAGATTCAGTCATCTTTAATTTTTTACTTCTGTATAAACATCAAGAATATATAATTTCCATCTAATATAAAGCATTCTAGAATCATTCCAAATATATTCAGACTGATGGATGATATAGAGAGAGATGGAGCTGCAAATTGTTAAAAATTTTGAAGGTATTTTATTGGGGGGAAGGGGACAGGACAACTTCCTTCCATGTAGTAGAATTGGGATTAGGAATATTTTTAACTCATTACTTTCCTGTTCCCTTGTTTAAATTTTTTAAAATATATATTTTTTTGTTTTGTAATTAAGAGAATTTAAAATAATAAAAAATGTTAACATTTTTGATATATTTAAGCGAGCTCACACAATCCAATTAAGATATATATCCCCTAATAAATATACAGAGTAATATTTCTGTAAATATATCTTTTAATTCCAGCCAAATGATTGCATTTTTAATATGACTATTCAATTCAGAGGTGTGTGATCTCAAGTTTAATATCTAGGTCCTCATTTTTAACATGAATGGCATAAAGTGAATTTTATATAGATGGAATAGGTAGAGAATAATACTTAATTCCTGTATTTAAACCCAGGATTTTAAGTGATATGACACACATCTACAAAAGAAACAAAATCCTTCTTGGAATTTAAAATTTTTGCATTACAGATCATGTAATTTTACATGCTCATTACTTATTGGGGTGCAAATAATAAATTGTATAACAGATGTATAAATGCATTACTACATGACAGAAGGTTACTGATTAAAATTCAGGTACTAACTGGCAAATATGTATGTATTATTTATGAGTCCTCTTGGCACACGACATAAAGAAACATTTCTCCCTTTATTTAAGTGTTAATCTCAAAGGACCTATCAGTAATTAAAATAAACATAATAATGTATAATCATTGTTGAGATTCCCATGCAATTTATTAACTCCACACCACTCTGATATCTTCTGCAATTTTTATTACTTCATTTCTGTTTCCTGGAGCATAATATAGTTTTACTAACAGAGATTTCTAAAGGTGAATAAAACAATCTTATTAAAGGGATAAGTAAAGAAGTAAACTGTTAAGTGCTAACTGTGGTTAATGTGAGAAGACATCTTATGAATGCGATAAGCAAATGCTGGTAAAATGTATATTTCCTCATCATTTAAAAGAACAAATGTGATGAAATCATCTAAATTTTCCTTCATTCTTAAAAAACAAAAAAACTACTGTTTTCCTAGATAAGTTTATAAGTGTGTAAAGTACATACTCAGGGTTCTAAGATTTTGTAAGCAGGTACACTTCATCATTTTGTTTGTTTTGTTTGGAAACAACATGAGAAAACTCCAGTCCCTGGTCATGTTTTGCATTATAATCTTCCAATTGGGTTTTGAAAGTCATTTTGAACCAGCACTATCTTTCAAAATTTATGGTCATCTGATATAATGAAAACTAAAGATGACCCATATCCTCCAAATATGAAACCCCAAGCTGATAAAAACAAAAAAGCAGGAGACATGTATATGTAACATGGATAAAGAGAAATTACAATTATGTTAATGCTCAATGTTCTTAGAGAGAAAGAACACTTGCTCTAATATTTTTCACTCCTTTGGTTTTATTTTTGCGATAAATATTTTGTGTTACATTTTGATGCAAAAGTCTTACAAGTTTTTGTTATTTAAGTCATTATATTTATAGGCTAAATCATTGTTTGCATATCATTTTTTAATACATGATTCAAGCAAACAAATTATTTCTGTGCAATTGACTGACTCAACTAGGTAGATGCTTAGTACATATTAAGACAATTTGAATGGAATACAGACTAAACAAATAATGATCAATACTCTGTTTTTAAATAAGCTATGATTTCTTTGCAAGTGTGAATAGAATACTGCAGTTCTCAACAATGACACTGACAAATATAAAACTAATTTATTCAACCATCATCAAATAGTATAAAATATCCAAATATTTACACATTAAAGTATATAAATTTAATTATAGTCTTTTTAAATATTTTATTAGTGCCTTATTTTCAATATACTTAACAGTTCTTCAAATCATTTAATATGCTTATATTTCTGTATCTTTTCCCACTGTTTTTATATTCCTTTAGGTTATGTCTTTTGGCTTTGAACAGTAGTAATGATATTCACAATAAACCAGTGCCTAAATGTTAGGATTCTAATTATTATTTTATTCATTACTGTGTTTTCCCTTCTAAGCTTGAATTCAAAATGTAGACTGGTATTCAATTAATTTCTTTCTAATATCTGTATGATCAAATCTTTACAACTGTATGTTTCCTATCATCTGGAGATCTACTAATTTATTCATTTAAAACTCAATGAGTTCCTATTATATGACAAGAGATATAGTGGAGAACAAAATATAATCTCCACCCTCATGAAGCTTAACTTATTACAGAGAGTGAGAATACAAATAAGAAAATAAATACATATAAATCTAATATAAGGTATTCATGTGTTCTAGGAGTATAATGAGGAAAGATACGGTAATAGGAAATGAGGAATAATGTATTTTAGACAGGGAGACTATTGAAGACCTCCTCAAAGGTGTTGAAATTTGGGTACATGACAGCATGAATGAGGGAAACAAATAAGTGTAAGAAGTTTTCAGACAGAGGTAACAGCAAATACTGAACCCCTGAGGCTTGAGTGTGTGTGAAGGTTTGAAGGATAAAAAGTTATTTACTGGGACTTCCCTGGTGGCGCAGTGGTTGGGAGTCCGCCTGCCGATGCAGGGGACACGGGTTCGTGCCCCGGTCTGGGAGGATCCCACATGCCGCGAAGCGGCTGGGCCCGTGAGCCATGGCCGCTGAGCCTGTGCGTCTGGAGCCTGTGCTCCACAACGGGAGAGGCCACAGCAGTGAGAGGCCCGTGTACCACAAAAAAAAAAAAAAAAGAAAGGAAGAAAGTTATTTACTAATGCAAAGAATATTGAAGAATAGCGATTAAAAAAAAATAAGTTAGCCAAAAAGCAGTGTATTTTATATATTTATTGGTAGGCTCAGCTGAAGTCTTTGGATTTTATTAAGGATGGTTTGAATAAACAATCTGATTGCTGAGTGGAGAATAGAGTTGAGGTTCAAGTGTAAAAGCAGTAAAACCAATTGTAAGGCAACTGAAGTTGCATAAATGAGAGATGATTGTGGCTTGGGCTAGCATGATACAGGTGGAGGTGATGAAAATGATAATTATTTATATATATATAATTATATACAGTATAGTATATAATATATATCTCATATGCATATATATTCAATTATATATATAAATATATGCTCATATACACATACATCCATATTGAACAGTGACATTGGTGTAGTCACTGGGTTAGTGCTGTTGAAATTATAATGACAGAGGCCTAGATAATATAATGTATAACATTGAGGAGTTCACATTTTTGAGCAGAAACATTTGAAAATACAAGTTCATAGGTAAAGAAAAATAAAGCAATCTTTACATGGCTCCATATACTAGAGATAAGTGAAAATGTGAACAGAAAATCTATAAAGTTAATTAAATATAAGGTATGGGAACGTTGTTAGGGCCTATTTTTTTGTGGATAACAATGCCTTAAGCAAAAACTCAAAAGCACAAGCATATTACAAAAAAAAAGGAAGACTACGAAGAAGACTTCTGTTCATTGAAGGATACTATAGACAAAGTTGGCAGAGAAATAACAAATAGGAGATGAATCCAAAAAAGAAGTAGAAAAAAAGATATAAAAAGAAATGTCAGAAGACTAACAAGCATATGAAGAGATGCTCAAAGTCATTTATAAGAGAGACACAAAATTACAATAACAATGACTGCACATATTAGATTGGTTCTCATTTAAAAGGTGGTTAATGCCAAGAAATTCCATGGATTTGGTGTGGAGAAAAACTGTATTGGTACTGCAATTTTAGAAAGCAAACCTAATTTCCATTAATCCAGTTTCTGAATGTATTATAGCCCAGAGAAATTTTCCAAAAGATCAATGAGACTCCATATACATGAATGTGGAAAAATAAACCTTCTCTGGATTTCTGTGTTCTTATAAAGTCTCAGCCTCCTGAGGCATAGGAATTGATACATGATGAAGATAAAGAGAGGTTTGTTTTCACTTCCTAGAAACATTTTGCATTTCACCTAAGAAAAGAGTTGATCTGTAGCCACTTGTCTCTCTAATAATATGCCATCCTCTGGAATAAAAGAGTTCCAGACTGTGGACCTGGGTTACCTCAAAGGATGGCTGAGTAACAAGAACTCTGGAGGGATTCAGAAGTTATCTTAATAGGTATTTACATTTAAAAAGGGATGGACATCTGTGTTGTAAGTCTAGAGAAGCTAAATCTCTCTCATTTAGAGATTTATTTACATACTAAAGTGTGATAATAAAAACCCAGGACAACTTATTACTACTTTGCCAAGGAAAACTGCCTCAGAGAGTGAGTGCTGACAGCTGCCTCTTTCCCCCATGTAAGCAAAAAAAAAAAAAAAAAAATTATATTTGTGGGTTCGTTGCCTAAAATATGGACCTCATATGTGTAGGGTGAGATCTACCTTTCATTGTGTTGTCCCATGGATGAAAATTGGTGTTCAGGGAAACCAAGTGTCTATTATTTGTCATAAATAATAATCTATATTGGTTCAAAGACCTCATGTGTGCTTTCAAAATAATATTAATAAATACAGATATTAAAAAGTTAACAGTGAATTCTCATTGTAGTATTGTTTGTGTTAAAATATAATTGAAGGTGTCAACCTCAGATATAAAATAGTGAGTTATTTTACCAGCAAAATGGGTTTATTCGGGAATAGCAGAGACAAACATAGTGAAACAGGCAAGTCTAGAGAACAAAGGGTAGGGGGTTCCTTTTATTAGGTTTTAGGAGGAAATTGGAAGGGTTGTTTTGAACAAAAGTTCACTGGAAAAGAGCAAGAGTCTGAGGTTGTAGAGGCTTCTAATTGGTTGCAGGCTATGGCTAAAAGCAGAGGATTAAATTCCCACATGATCAATGTCTGCCCTTATACCAGAAGAAAAGTAACATTCTTATCTTCCTTCTATCTGCTGCTTATGCATGCTGCGAAAGCATGCATGCATGCTGATTCCATTTTAAAATGTGGTTTTCCTTTATTTATTTTCATAGAGGTTACCAAGGTGTCCACACCTAGTATATGAATTATACTAGTATATCAATTAGGTGCCACACCTGATGTTTGAATGCTGACAGATTCTGTCCTTGACCAAACTCTACTCAGGCTTCTCTGAGCTCATTTCCAACAAGGCTTCAACTTTGGACTTCTGTGTACATCCCTGCATTGTCCAATTTTTAGCAAGAATAATGCTAAGTCAGTTTAGCCAGAATTCTCCATCCTCCATATCTGATCACCCTCAATATCTAACTGGGTTCCTTATCCTGCCCCATTTTCCAAGTGATATCCTGCTGTCAGCAGGAGTCTTGTTAGGTCAGTGTAGCCAGGACACCCTTTTATCCCTGATTGCTCTTCTTAGTAATTTTCCATCCACTTACCCTCACTCATAGACTCCTGACTATAAATTCCTTTTCCTGGTATTTGGAGTTGAGCAAAATCTCTCTCCCCCACTGCAAGACCCATTGCAGTGGTCCCTACACCTATCACAGTAGCCCACCTTGAATAAAGTCTGCCTTACCATCTTTAACAAGTATCATGAATAATTATTTCTTGAATAATGCTGTGAAATACTGATTGGCAACTTGAAGTAATGGACATCAAACTACATGGATGGACATAAAACGGAGATGAGAGGAAAAAGGAATTTAAAAAAATGAAGTCATTTCATGATTCCATTTATGTAAATTAAAGATACATAGATTCCTTAAAAAACTAAAAAAAGAACTACCATATGACCCAGAAATCTCACTCCTGGGCCTATACTCAGAGAAAACCATAATTCAAAAATATACATGCACCCCAATGTTCATTGCAGCACTATTTACAATAGCCAGGACATGGAAGCAACCTAAATGTCCACCAACAGAGGAATGGATAAAGAAGATGTGGTACATATAGAGAATGGAATATTACTCAGCCAAAAAAAGGCATGAAATTGTGCCATTTGCAGAGACGTGGTTAGACCTGGAGACTGTTATACAGACTGAAGTAAGTCGAAAGAGAAAAACAAATATCGTATAATATCACTTATATGTGGAATTTAGAAAAATGATACAGATGAGCTTATTTGCAAAGCAGAAATAGACACACAGACATAGAGAACAAACATATGGGTACTAAGGAGGGAAGGGGTTAGGATGAATTGGGAAATTGGGACTGACTATATATATATATATATATATATATATATATATTACTATGTGTAAAATAGATAACTAATGAGAACCCACTGTATAGCACAGGGAACTCTACTCACTGTTCTGTGGTGACTTAAATGGGAAGGAAATCCAAAAAAGGAGGGGATATATGTATACATATAGCTGTTTCACTTTGCTCTACAGCAGAAACTAACACAATGTTGTAAAGCAACTATACTCCAATAAAAATTATTAAAAAAAAAGATATATGTAGAGAATAACCACACATGTTGTACAAAACATATACCCTCAAAAGTATAGCTATCAAATACATTAGAATCACTGCCTAGGATAATGGTGGATGCGCAGGGTGGTACCAGGAAATAGAATAAAGGAAATATATATTTTTTAAAGGAGGAAGTGGTATATTGATGAAAATTTGGCATGTAGTGAGAAATATTAATGTATCCTTCTGCCCTTGATGAAGAAAAAGTGAAAATATGTCTTTCTGAAATACTTAAAATACTTGCTTAGGTTAATCACAATCATACATATTAAAATTATATTTTACATTTGGACTATCATAATTGTATAGCTTTATATCCATTTTAAAATTGCAGACTTTTAAAAATAGGATGATATTTATGGAGATGAAAATGAAATGTTGTCATTATCATACTTTGCAAGTCCTTACTGGTAATTGAATAATCCAAAAATGGTAATTAGCATTTTATCTGAACCTATGATTATTTATTAATGTTAATAGTGCTAAAAAACAAGACATGTTCAAAATGGAGTTGCTTATGCTAAACCCCACATCACCAAACCGATACTTAATTTAATTACAGTTTTGGCTCCCCCAGAAATGAAATCTTAAACCAGTCAATCTGAAATCACCTGGTCAGCAGCAGTTAGGTAATCAGCTTGATAGATCCTTACCATCCCCTAAAGGAAAGTAACCCTGAAATAACCAACACTCTTCTTTGCCTAGTATAACTTCCTTTTTCTTGCTCTCTCTGTCTATAAAAATCTTTTTGTATAGCTCCTCAGAGCTCCTTTCTATCTGCTTGGTTGGATGCTGCTGGATTTGAATCGATTTTTGTTCAGATAAACTCTTAAAATTTTTAATATGCCTCAGTTAATCATTTAACAGTTCTGGAGTTAGAAGAGGAAAACAGAAAGAGACCCCTGACATCCTGGGAGGAACAATGAGCAACCAGTGTAGGTTTGAGTTGAGCCCCTTGAGTTTGCTGCTTTCTCCCTGCCTCTTAAGGTGGAGGGTCAGTCCCTCTTGGTCTCTAGCTCCACAGTTTTTGCATTATATATTTGATCTTTTATTTTTTCCCCCAACACTGAGTCTGGAAATCACTGGAGTCAGACTGGGTGTCACTTGGAAACAAGACTGGGTCCAGAGTTGGGCTGGGTCCGCCTTAAGCTGGACTGGGTCCAATGTGAGACCTCAGGTGAATAAAATTTTAAGGCTGAACAAGCAGGTTAATCTTACCAAAGAAAATCTTGAATTACAGTAGCCACAGTGGAGAATTAATAACTTAAATAAACATCCATTTACAATGTGCCCTAAAGAAAAAGAGGTCTAAGCCAAGAATTCACCATAAAAGGTAGAGAGAAAATTATTTTTCCTCCTCGACAGTTTCTGGTGACTAGGATGAGACCCACTGGGACATCCTACTCTACAGCCTGCAGATAGAATCCTGGGAAAACTGGCAGAAGTCAGCAAAGGGTATGAATTCTTACTAAAGGAAGCTCTCCCAGATATCTTTCTATGGTGTTTGGTTAAGAGAGGAAGTTAAACTATCACTTTGTCCCTTTCTTTCCAAAATCAGATTGGCAGAAAGAAAAAAAAAAAGAAAAAAAAATATATATGAATTAGGTCTTTGAATTGTGACTTGAGAATTTGCTTTCGGGTACCCATTGATCATTAATCTTTTCTCCCTCAGGGACAGCCATTGCCTTCTTGTTTGTTTCATTTTGTGCCCTGAGAACTTTGCTTGGCAACCTTAAGGTTGAGGGCTCCAAAAATATGGCCAGACAGAAATGTGAGTTAAACTTCATTTGCTGCTAGTGTCTTACTGACTATTGCCAGCTCTCAGGGGAATTGTATAAGTCTTTCTTTTTGTCTGCTGGTGAAAAATCCCCTCCATTGTTCTCTGATTTTGTTTGTTTTTGCTTTATTACTGCAAGATTTTTCAGTATAGAATTTTAATTTGTCAGGGTTCCCCCCCAAACCCATTTTTATCAACTTGTTAAAGAAATTGTTAAATATATCGTTCTATTGTGTTCTGGCTAACATTGTTTTTCATGAGAAGACTGTGATTTTTCTTTTTTTAAAATTCTCTTTGGTAGGCGATGAACCTCTCTCTTTCTCTCAGGTTTGAATGCTTTTATAATTTTCTCCTACATTTTATAATTTTCTCCTGATTTAGGTTACGATGTCCCTTGCGGTAGATGTCTGTCCTGTTTATCGTGCTTGAATTTTGCTGCTAGTTTAGACCTGTGCTTTACAATATTCATCACATTTAGAGTATTTTGGGCTATTCTATCTTAAATATTTTTCTGCTCATCACCATCGTTTGGGGATCTGATTACATGTATGTTAGATTACTTAATATTTTCCTATGGGACACTGAGACTGATTTTATTTATGCATTTCCTTATTTTGGACATTCTCTCTCTGTGCTTTAATGCAGATCAGCATTTTCCAGTTGGACTCTGAAATGAGAGAAATGTTTTACAATATGCAGTATCTAAAGCAGCATCTCAACACTATGTGTGGTTATTGAGTACTTGAAATGTTGTTTGGTGAACTGAGTTTATCATATTGGAAAGCTCATGTTAGGATGGTTTACATGGCTGTGTCTTCATATTTTCTTTTATTTCCCATGTCCAATATATTGCTTAGCCCGTTTAGTAATTTTTAAAATATAATTTACTGTGTTTTCTATCTTTAAATTTCCTTTAAAAAGTCTTACACTACTCTCCTAACTCTTCATGTATTTTTTCTTTAAATACTTGAACATATGTTGAGTGTTGATTGTTTATTTGAACATCAATATCTTTTCAAGATGTGTTTCTATTGACTAATATTTCTCTTAGGATTGCATTATCTTGATTTTAGTATATATCTAGTAATCTTACTGCATATAGACAGTGCCAAATTTTGAGTTTCTGATTATGTTGTCTTACTTTTAGAAGTTTTGAAATATACTTAGGCAGGCATTAAGCTATTAGAGATTAGCTTGATACATTTATGACATTTTTATATTTGTGGGTACAGATCAATATTTTAGTCTTTATGCTAGGACCAGTTTAGTGCTTCTACTACTATATTGATACTTATAGAGGTCATTCCTAAATGTCAAGGAGTATCTTTATTCTTGCACATTGACATTTGAATGTCTCTGAAACTTGCATGACATCTTAGAATTGTTTAGATTATAGCTCCTCTGAATATCTTTGCTGGTCTTGAGAAGTTTCAATTTAATATCTACTCCCAGCAGAGGCAAGGGACTACATCAGCGGATTTGCAGAGCTCTGTCTGTTCATGCACTGCTCTTTCTATTACTCTGCCCCATGAATTTCAGCTGCCTCAGCCTTTCCAATATTCATACTGTCTCCAAAGCTCAGTGCTCTGATTGGTTCCCTCTGACTGTGCTGCAGTCCATAAAGTGCTTCCAGGTAGACAGCAGTATAACTATTGGGGCACCTTGTTTGTTTTTTATTTTTTATGGAATCAGAGTACTGTGCTACGTGTTGTTTGGAAACAACTGAAACCAGAATACTATATTAATCTCCAATACAAGAGCATAATAAAATATTATCTGGTATACACAGACTCAGAACACTGAAGATACCTCTAGATGTAGTACTCAGGGTGAGAGCAAGTCTTTTTATACTGCAAGAATAATGGACATAGATAATTATTGATCTTGGACAATGATATAGTCTACATATAACAATATACAGCAAGAAAAATGAATTAGTGTCATGAAGATAAAAAGGGAGAAAATACTGTCATTATTTATAGGTGACATAATTACCTACTTAGAGAAGCAAGTGAATGAACAAATAAACTAATTACATAATGTACCACATATGCTGGACACAAGCTCAACCTACAAAAATCAATAGTAATTTTCTTCTCATGTGACAGCCAATTAGGAAATTTAGGGAAAAAAATAATATGCAATAAATATTTGCAGTAAATATTGTTTTCCAAAATTTTCTTAAGCAATAATGCAAAATAACTCTACAGTAAAACATTTACTTCTGATAAATGTACTTGCTCATGTATCTCAAGCACAATATTTTTAGCATATTTAGCTAAAACAGTTTGGAAATTTTCAATGATGTTTGCTATTTATAATTTTAAATGACATATGTGTTTAGAAGTGAGATTTTATTTTTTATATAAATTTCTTTTAGGTATGAACAGATTTTTAATGGTGCAAAGAGAAGTCAATAAAAATATTTAAAAATTAAAAAAAATCCTATATTATAAAAAGAGCTTGCATTTTTCAAGTTTTGAGCAGTGAGTTTAAACCACAGGGTTGGCAGTTTAACAAGAAATACAGAATATATTTCGAGTCGAAACTGACACAAACAGACTGTTTCTAGATCATTGTTTTAACACATTGACCAAGAACAGTTTGTGTTTGTGGCAAAGGCCCAGATATGAAATAGACTAAAATAGAATTTGGTGGAATTGAACAGCTTAGAATGAAACATGTTCTTGTTGGAAGAGTTGTGACTCTTAGAAAAATGACTGGGGACAGTTTACAGAATTTTTAAAAAATTCATCCTTTCCTTTCTCTTTGGGCCAGCATACAACCAACCACCTGTTCTTCCTACTACCTGGGGAAAAATTATAAGAGAAAACATCTGGGTGATTTAACTAAGATATAAGATTGCTTATTACACTTCTGAGATTTTTTTCTACAAAATTCTGACAGTAGGAACACGAAAAGTTTGGTATTATGGGTTTTCTGCACAACTACATAAGCTTGGTTAACTTGGAGTTCAGTGGGAGAAAATATTTATGCTTCAAATTTAGAAATTTATCTTTATTGATAGACTTATTGTCTTTTTTACTGAAGCCATTTGCAATTAAAACCTGTATAAGCATATTCAAGAAATCTCCAGTAATTATATATATTATCTAAGAAATGCAATTAATGTTTAACAAATATATTAAAACTCATGCATATAAGTGAATATATTAATCAAACATCCTCATGGAAATTAGTTTACTTACTGTAAGTCTTCTCTGGATTATTTAGGCCCCAATGTTGAAATTGTTCTCAGAGTCTAACACATTGTTTAAATATATTTAGAAGAATCAAGGGTGTATTTTATTTACTGTATACTTTATATTGGAAAAGAGCAATAGCAATTTAGAAGTTAAATCTAGTACCTAATATATAGATTGAGTTAAGTAATATCTCAAAAATAAATCTCAATGGGAAATAAAATACTTTAAAAAAACCCCTTATACATCAAATTAAATGACTTCAGGTAATATTCATGGCAGGTACTATTGCAAAGACACACCAATTCTCCAACACTAGTCTACTTAGCTATATACAACATTGCTGCTTTCTCATGTCTTTCTAGCAATTAATTCAGGCATCTCTACTTTCCCGTATTTGGATTAAAATTAATATAATTTATCTTATTGCAGAAAGGCACACTTTAGTGACCAGACTACTGAAACTCCTTCATCATGTTACCTTCCTGTCTTCTTTTCATTGAGTTTTAGCTATGGAAGTATCCCAAGCATGAGTGTGCTCAGGGTTATGTATGCTTACAAAATTCTAAATATATGTTGTTGTTTCCTGAACATTGCAGTATAGTAAAAGAAAATATTAAGATAATGAAATAATTGTCTTTAATATTTTTGTTTAATAGATTAGCTATGTCTTCAGTTGATATATGCACACACATATACACATATCTAGTCAATTTTACAATTACTCTGGCATGGATTTTCTCTATACAGCTAAGAAGCAAGTGACAGAGACAGTCTTGCTTATAGCATATGGAAAGAATAGTAGCAAGTGTATTTTAAGAAATTTACGTATATAGTTAATTCAAGAGACAACACTAATTTTAGAACTTAAAGGAAAGTTAAAGATTATTCTTACAATTCCTCCTTTTAAGTCCTGATAACAGATTCAAAGAAATGAAATTTCAGACTGTTTTTGAGTCAAAGATAAATATAATCAAAATATGATCTATCTTGAAGAAATATTTGACACTACATATAAATTCAAAATAGAGTGGCAAGTGATGATTGAAAATCAGTAAGAGAAATAATGTTTTTTTATGATCACTAGTACACACTTATCTAAGCAAATTCTAAGGCATATACAGACATTGCTTATATGTTATTTTACAATGTTAAAAAATGTTTCCCTATTCACAAAAATTAATTACTAGTTACAACAAAACAAATAAAGCCAAAGAGAAGAAGAAGGTAAAGATTAAAAAATAGAAGGGAGGGCTTCCCTGGTGGCGCAGTGATTGAGAGTCTGCCTGCCGATGCAGGGGACACCGGTTCGTGCCTCGGTCTGGGAAGATCCCACATGCTGCGGAGCGGCTGGGCCCGTGAGCCATGGCCGCTGGGCCTGCGCGTCCAGAGCCTGTGCTCCGCA
>NW_006770667.1:139189-177660 GCF_000442215.2 Lipotes vexillifer
AAAAAAAAAAAGAAGAAGATAGAAGGGAAAATGGCATGGGAAGTGGAAAAGAGTCTAGGAAGAGGAAATAAAGTGAAAAGGATAGATATAAGTGAAAACAACAAATTTAAAAAGTAATCTGTTTTTCAATCCTAATTCTTCCCTGGTAGAGAAATAAAGACACCAAGGTAAGAATACATACATACATATGCATATATACATACATAAATGAATATATTAGTTAATTAAGTGTATAATTAAAAGATTACATTCCTTAAAGGTATAAATTTTTAAAACTTAAAAAAAATTATATACTCCAAGAGACATCAACTTAGTGATGTAGGGTAGAATGCCCAACTATACAAACCATACTACAGTACAAATAATATGTAACATAATATTTATGTTGTAAGTGTTCATATTTTTTCATCTTTAGTATCAAACTTAGAAAAAAAGGTGACTTTTATTTCACTTACAGGGAATATAATTTTTAAAATATTGACAATATAAAAAGTATAAGATTTTCTAGTTTCTGTAATGGCAAATTAGATGCTTTTGTGCCACTAGGCTGCTACCAAGAAGACAAGGATTTGTAGGACCAATTAATGAGAGAAAGGGAATGACAAGCTCATTGACATGGACCCACACTGACCCTTGAAGCACTTTCCTAAATTATAGCTGTGGCAGAGATGCTAAGAAGCTGAGGAGAGTCTTCAGCAGGCTCTTATAAAAGCCAAAATATTATCAACTGAGATTTAAGTGCTGCCAAGAAAGAGGAGACATAGCTAACACTCAGAATTTGTTTGATACAAGGGGTGAGGGTGAACAAAAAATGAACCCAACATTCACAAAATTGAACACTAGCTTCAAATCATCTCACTCTCTGCTTATTCAGTCAGGATGACCTATCACGACCCTAATATCTGGTCAGAAAGAGTAGAAAGACTTCACTGCAAGAAGAAAAATGTCATTCAGAGAGAGATAAAGTTTCTCTATATTTTTTCATATATACTGTCTGTTACTTAAACAATCACAACTAGAGATACAGAGATGGTTTGAATAAAAGCAAGAGAAAACAAACACAGAAAGGAAGGAAGGAAAGAAGGAAGGAAGGAAGGAAGGAAAGAAAGAAAGAAAGAAAGAAAGAAAGAAAGAAAGAAAGAAAGAAAGAAAGAAAGAAAGAAGGAAGGAAAGAAAAAGAAAGGAAGGAAGGAAGGAAGGGAGAGAAAGAGAGAAAGGGAAAGAAAGAACAAGACCACGGGATATTGATATTAGGGTTATACGATAGTTAAAATAATTCATATACATATTCAAGGAAGTTATAAAATATTGAGACACATTAGGAAACTATAAAAATAGAAAATAAAGAATAAAAATATATTAAAAAATTGAAAATTTTAACTAATCTTTGGATACTACAAAAATAATCAAATGGACATTCTGGTACAAAGATATAATGTCTGAAATAAAAAACTTAATGTATGGGTATAACAGCACTTTAGACATATAAGACCAAATTAGTAAACTGTAAGGCAAAATAATAGAAAAGAGGAAGCTCAAAAAAAATGGCACATCATTGCAAGCATTAAAAATAATAATATTGGTATAATTATATTAGTACATCCATAGTAGACTTTAAAGCAAGTAGTATTCTAAAGACTATTAGTCATAATGATAAAGTACTTAATCCGACAAAGAAGGATATTATGAGCCTAAATCTATATGCATGGAATAACAAAACTGATTGAACTAAATAATCAAAGAGACCAGCCTCAATAAGACTAGAAGAGCAAAACATAAATGTGTTACATGTATAAATACCTGAACAATACAAATAACAAAACTAACCTTACTAAAATCTAATAACTACTAGGTTTTATTATGAACACCTTTTTATATCAACTTGCTTGCCTCAGCACAGTATTTCTCAATTTCCTACTGATTAGGATTACTTGGTAGAACATGTCAAAATATTGATGGCCTCAAACCAAAACATTCAGATTCAAATGGTTTGGGGCAGAGCTTGGACATGAGATTTCTTTTTTAACTTATGTGATTCTAATGTAAAGTCAGTGCTGAGAACTCTGCATATCACTTGTCAAATCCAATTTTTACTACACATTTGTCTTTCCCCTCTACTAGGCTGTGAACTTTTGAGGATAGGACTATGTTTTCTACATTTATAGCCTACTACAAATGTATTTCACTACATCTAAAATAGTGCCCGATATCAAGTATTTGCTCAAAAGTTAGTTGGTGATAAAAGGCTAAGTTTCAGAAGATGGTTATTTCAGTTCAACTTAACAGCTACTAATCAAATTTCTACTGTGTGCTGGACTTTATACAAGGTGTTGGTGTACAAAGGTACACAATACAGTGCCAGCCTTTAGAGGAATCATTCATTATTCAATCTGGTGGTAACAAATTATCAATTACTACCATATTGATAGTATCTTTAGGCCACTACATCCAGAGCTCCAACACTCTCAATCTAATATAGCAAGTCATTTTTTCCTTGAATAGGATTCCATTAAATAGCTGAAAAATAAAATAATAAATAGAACACGCATCAATGACAGAATATGTATACTTTACATGTGTACATGAACATCAACAAATATTGACCATATTCTAAGATATAAAAATTCAATATATTTCAAAAACTTTTAATTATTCAGAACAGATTATGATCTCTTTAGCAAATCTGGAAAAAAAATGACACAAAGATAATTGGAAAAATCCCTATATGTTTGAAAATTATGCATTCTATTTCCAAACATCTCATTAGTCAAGGAAAGGATATAACTTGAAATTAGAAAAGATTTTGAACTAAACAATAATGAATATATAACATATAAAAGTTTGATGATGTGGTTAAGTATATTTTAGAGAGAAATTTATAGATGTAAAGGCATATACCACAGCAAAGAAAGTTGAAAATGAATTAAGTATACATCCATATCAATAATAAGTAACAGCAAAATAATGAAAAATATGAAGGAATAAGATAATAAAGATATGAAATTAATGATATAAAATGAATTTAAAGTAAAGAAATTCAACAAAACCAAAATTTGGATTTTGAACCCCCCACCCCCCAAAAAAAGAGATGATGAACACTTGACAATACTGGTTCAGTGACAGAGAAAAGATACAAGTTGCAAATGTTGGAAAGGATGAATGGATCTTGCCACTACAAGATCTTTACAGAAAAAAAAAAGCAGATAAACTATCAGGATTGAAAAATAATCAAGGTCGCTGGATTCAAATACAAAATTTAAAAACAAATGGAGTTTTTATATTCTACCAATAATTGAATAGAAAATATAAAATGACAACATATGCTATTTATGATAGCATCAGTGAAACATAAAATATCTCATTAAAATTTTCAATACATCTATGTTGAAAACTACAAAACATTATTGAGAAAAACAAATAACTATGTTAAGTGGATGGATATAGTATAATAATAGATGATATACTCATTTTTATGAGACTCAGTTCTTCCGAAATTTGACATCTAGATTAAATGCAATATTATTCATAATCTAAATAGTAAAAGGAAAACAAAAGTGTGATAGTTTATTGTCAGCAGACTACAAGTAATGGCAAAGGAAGTTTTCAGTCAGAAGGAATACAATACAAGACAGAAAGCTATTTCTACACAAAGAAATGAAGAGCACTGAAAATGAAGTAAAGAAGATAAAATATTTTAATTAGTTTGTGCTAAAAGACAATGAGCTATCTAAAGAAAAATTAATTGCAATATATTTTATCTTTATAGCATATTATAAGTATTTTATGCTTGCTTTAAAATTTAATAAAAGTGTACAAATATTTAATACAGGAGATAAAATAGTCATATAAAAGACTCATTTAAGCTAAGAGAAGTCAGAAAAAGTGGAAATATATAGCAAATTGGAGGGATTTATTCCAATCATATCAATTATCACAGTAAATTTGAATTATGTAAGCAAACCAAGTAAAAGAGATTCATTGGGTTAAAAAACATACCTAATTAGCTGCTACCTACTGATAACCTACTTTAAACTTACAGAAACAGTCATGTATAAAGTAAAAAGATGAGAAAAAGTCATACCATTCAAATACTATTCAAAATAAAGCTAGAGAATATGTGTACATACTTAAAAACAGTGTTTCAGCATACAAGGTAAAAAAAAAAAATGACAGAATTTAGAGGAAAATAAATAAATCTAGAGTTATCCAGACTTCAAAACTTCTCTTTTAGGAATGAATGAAACAAGTAGGCAGGCAAACCTACACAGATACAGGAGACCTGAACAATACTATCCACCAAATTTACCTAATTGGCACACAACCGATCTTCAGCAGAGTGCACATTCATTCCAAGTGAACATGAACCTTTCACTATGACAGACCAGATTCTGGGTCCTAAAACAATCCTCAACACATTTAAAAGAAAAGAAGCCATACAACGATGGTCTCAGACCATAAATAATTTAAACTCTGAATCAATAACAGAAAGATATCTAGACAATTTCTAGGCATCTGGAAATAAAACAACCCACTTCTAATTAATTAATTGGTCAAAAAGAAAGTGTAATAGGAAGATACAAGTACTTTGGACTAAAGGAAAAAAAAATATATCATATTGAAATATGAGTGATGAAACAAAGCTGTGATTAAAGGAAAATGTAAGCAGAAAATGCTTATATTATTAAAAAAAAGGAAAACCTCAAATCAATATAAAATTTTACCTAAAGAATCGAGAAAAAGAAGATCAAATTAAACACAAAACTAGCAGAAGAGGGACTTCCCTGGTGGGGCAGTGGTTAAGAATCCACCTGCCAGTGCAGGGGACACGGGTTTGAGCCCTGGTCTGGGAAGATGCCACATGCCGCACAGCAACTGAACCCGTGATCCACAACTACTAAGCCTGTGCTCTAAATCCTGGGAGCCACAACTACTGAGCCCACGTGCTGCAACTACTGAAGCCCACACACCTAGAGCCCGTGCTCTGCAACAAGAGTAGCCACCACAAATGAGAAGCCTGTGCACCACAACGAAGAGTAGCCCCCACTCGCTGCAACGAGAGAAAGCCCATGTGCAGCAACGAAGACCCAATGCAGCCAAAATTAAATTAATTAATTAATTAAAAAAGAAAAGTTTGCAAAGAAAAAAAACTAGCAGAAGAAAGAAATTAAATTCACAGAAAAATCAATGTGATTTTAGAATGGTTGCAGAATAAAGCATCAATATACAATTAATTGCATTTCCATATAATAACAAACAACTGAAATTTGAAATAAAATACCATTTATACTAGCATCAAAAAATGAAATACTTAGATATAAATCTAACAAATATATGCAGGATATGGATAATGAAACCTGAAAACGTCGATTAAAGAAATCAGATAGCACCTAAATAAACAAAAAGATTTATAATGCTTATGGATTGGAATACTCAATATTGTTAGGATATAAATTCTCCTCAGTTAGATCTATAGCCTTCAATGCATTCTGAGTTAAAATCAGGTTTTGTAGCTATTGACCAACTGATTTTTAAAATTTATACACAAAGATTACAGAAGTACAATAGCTAAAACAGTTTGAAAAAAAAAAAGAAGCATAAATGTGTAGGACCCATCCTAACTATATCACAACTTACAAAAAAGAAAAGATGGTATTCAAGAGAGTATTGTTGAAAGGATACACAAACAGATCAATGGGACAGAGTAGAGACTTCATAAATAGACACATGCAAATGTATTTAAGTGATTTCTGATGAAGGTGAAAATACAATTCAACAAACAAAGGATAGTATTTTCATAAGAATTTTACTGGAACACTTTGACTTCTATATATTGGGTTGGCCAAAAACTTTGTTTGGGTTTTTCTGTAAGATGTAATGGAAATAAACCTATATACATTCCTCACACCTTTTACACAAATTATCATTAAATGGATCATTGCCTAGACATAAATACCAAATTTTCAACTACAAAACTTCTAAAATTTAGGTGAAACTCTTGTCGATCTTGAGTTTGCAAAGAGTTTATGATCTGACATCAAAAACAAAATACTTAAAAAAAAGACTTGACTTCATGAAAATTCAAGTTTTATTCTGTGAAAGATGTTAAGAGAATGCTGACAGAAGTAAGGTACAGATTAAAATATTTCCAAAGCATATATCTGATAAAGGATTTAATACATAGAGAAAAAATAAAACACACCAATAAGAAAGCAATCAATCAAATTAAAGATGAGCAGCAGATCTGAGCTAGCAAGTTAATGATGAAGATACATGAATGGCAAATAAGCATATGAAATGGTGCAAAACTCCTTTCAGTATTAAGGAAATGCAAATTACACCCGTAAAGAAATACCAGTATATATTGCACTTAACAGAATGACTAAAATCATCAAACCTGACACTATCAATATTAAGGATTTAAAGCAGCTGCAACTCATTCATTGCTGGTGAGAATGCAAAATGTCACAACCATTCTCAAAACTATTCCTTAGAATATACATCTACCATGCGACCCTAAAATCCCTCTCCAAGGTATTAACCCAAGTGAAATGAGCACCGATGTTCACACAAAAAAAGTCCATGAATATTTATAGTAGCTTTGTTCACAATCACCAAAATCTGACAACAATCTAGGTGTCAACTGTAGTACCTCCAAAGCAATGGAATAATAACATTCAGCAATAAAGAGAAACAAACTATTAATTCACACATCCAGGACATTAGATGCATTTTGTTAAAGGAAAGAGGTTAAACCCATAAAACTATTTATTATATGATTAGATTTGTACGACATTCTAGAAAAGACAAAAATACAGAAATGGAAAAGAAATCAGTGATTACCAGGGATTGGAGGTACAGATGAGACCGACTGAAAGAGGCAGCTTGAGGGAAATTTCTAGTTGACAAATCTAAGCTGTATGATATTGTGGTGGTAGGTAAATGACTATTTGTATTTGTCACAACCTACAGAACTACACAACACAGAGTGAATTGTAAGTGTATATAAATTTGAAAAGTTCAATAATGATGTGCAGGGAATTCAAAATGGAATGTAGATGGGTAAATAAACTTACCTGTGTTACAAATGAATTACATAATAGTGCTTGAGGAGATGGAGAGGAAAAGAGTTCACCTAAATAACTGTGGCAAATAAAGACCAAAAGAACTGTACATAAACATCATTTTCTGGTAAATCTGTTTCTCACAAGTCTCAAGATATCTCCCCCTAAATGTGTATTGATTATAAAATTGAAAAATGGTAGAAGTGAAGAAAAATAGCAGATACTATCTAAACTAAGTGATCAAAGTTTATGTCACCAAAATGAAGAGATATTGAAATAATATTTTCTGTGATATGATGTATTTAAAAGGACACATCATCTATGTGATATTATTTCCAAAAAATATAACTTCAATTTAATCATGAGAAAACATCATATATTGAGGGACAATGTCAAGTACACAATACTTGACAAATACTTTTGAAAAGTGTCAATGTCATAAAAGAGGAACTATTACAGATTGGAGATTAAGAAGATATGACAACTAAAACAGAGTGGAATCCTGAATTGGCCCTTGCAATCCAGATCTTGCAATCCAATAACAGAAAAATGACATTAGTGGAAAAACTGATGAAATCCTAATAACATACATAGTTTAGATAGTAGTACTGTACTAGTATTAATTTCTTAGTTTTTAGTTTTTGTATTTCACAATTGATATTAACATTAGGGGCACTGGCTGAGGATTAAATGAATACGTCCTACTAATCTTTTGCAACGTCTCTGTAAGCTTAAAATTATTTCAAAATAAAATTATATTTATAAATAGCATACTCAAAAAATTTTAAAACCACTTATATTTTAATTCTTCTTTATTGGGTGTTAAGTAGGTCCCTTGATATTTTGGATATGAAATAATTGTTGAGAAAATTATGTAATATTTTCCAACACTGCAATCAATTTAAATAATACTTATTTTATGCTAGAGTTTTATTTCTCATTTTATTTCTGTCACTCCTTGCTAATTTGATTTAGCACTAAATTTATAGATGAGACAATTTTATAAACTTTAACATTCAGTATCTGTACATAAATCACAGCTACTTAATCTATCAAATGCTCCAAAACAAGAACAAACATAATTAATTTTAAGGAAGTATGGGTGAAAAGTCAAAGGTTTGTGTAGACAACAAAATGTCATAAGCTTTAACAAAAAAAGTACGTTATATTTGGCTGTCATATCCAGAAATAAATATGTATCAAAGTCTTAGCAAAAAACACAGTTCATATAACATTTTAAACTTTAAATTTAAAGGAATTACATTTTCGTAATAATGATGCTAGTTTTACTCTAAATAATACATAATCTAGGGTTACCCATTACCCTCATTTTTCACCATGATATGACATTTTATTACGTAAGTATTATAATCATTTAAACCAAGAACAACATGGTTTACTATTTCTTTGAAACAGGTAGAAACTGCCTATAATGGGAACCATGACTGGTGACAGCCTATTATTTGGCCAGAAATGGCTAATATCCAATATAAAAAATAATAAAAATCGAGAAATTTTATTTATTTTGCCTGGGAAATTGCAAATAGATGTATCCTGTGCATTGTGGAGTGTGTTGTAGAAATCTGACTAGGACTTGGCAACATATGTATTTTTTTTGAACCTCAAAATAATGATTGAAATAGTTATACACAAAATATATTTCTAAACTATAGAATGCTTAATTTGAATAATTCAACTAGACAAACATTTACTAAATTCTGGGTATAGTGGGTATCACAGTCAAGTGAACTGACAAAATCCCTATAGTCATGGAGCCTACTTTTAGGAGAGGCAAGACAGACAACACACAAAATAAGTAAGAAAATCAAGATGGCATGTTGTCTAGATGACCCTTCTATACCATGGAGAAAATAAAGCAGGAAAGTAAAATAGGATGTTTGTGAAGAACAGAGCTGCAAATGATTCTCTTTCTCATGAAGGTGAATGACGTTATTGTTGTAAACTTTTTTCTATGAAATAATTTTAGATTTACAAATCGAGTTTCAAAGATAGTATAGAGAGTTTCCATATACCCTTTAGTCACCTTCCTGTAATGTTAACATTTATGCAACCATGGTGAACTTATACACTTTATGAAATTAACATTGGCACAATACTGTAAAATAAGCCTTAGACTTTATTCACCAGTGTTTCCACTAATCCTGTTTCTGATCCTGAATCTAACCCAGAATGTTACATTTAGTTGTCACGTCTCTTTACTTCAGTTTGTTACAGTTTCTCAGTCTTTTCTTATTAGTCACAACCTCAGTATTTTTGAAGAGTGCTGGCCAGGTATTTTGTAAAATATCTTATGTCTGATGTTTTCTCATGATTACTCTGGGATTATAGATTTGGGGGGAGAATATCACAGAGGTGAAGTGACTTTCTTATCATAATATCAAAGGATATGAAATATCAATATGACACATTATTGGCGATCATAACCTGAACACTTGATTAAGGTGGTGTGTGCAAGATTTCTTCAAAGTAAAAATATTATTTTCCCATGTTATGTTCTAGTCATTCATCTGTGACCTGGTATTTACTGTACTGTTTTGTCACAAGTTTATTTTTAAACTTTTTTGATTTTTTTTTCTGTAGCTATCCAATTATATTTTTTCTTATTTTAATTGTACAATTTAATGAATTTTTAATAAAGATATACACCTAAGTGCCAACACAAACAAGATACAGAATATTTCTCTCACCCTAAAAAATTCTGTTGTGCTACTTCTTAATTTTTCTCATTTCACCCCTAATTTAGTCAACCAATAATCTTTTTTCTTCTATCTATAGATTAATTTTTCATTACTAGAATTTCAAATAAATGGAAGCACCCAGTATATATTTCTTAGAGCGTCATTTCTTTCTCTCACCATAGTATGTCCTAGGCCTTTCATGTTGGTTACAACAGTCTTTCCTTTTTTTGATAGATCAATATTCATTGTAGAGACATAAAGCAATTTGTTTATTCAGACATTTTAGCTTGTTTTCAGTTTTGAACTATTAATATTGAAATTACTATGAACATTTCTGCCTAAGTGTGTGTGCAGACCTGTTCTCTTTCATTTTGGGCAACCGCCTAGTAATACAATTGAAAGGTCATATATTAAAACATGTTTAATTTTCTGAAGTACTGCAAAACTGTTGAGAGTATAGTGTCAGTCATGAGTACCCATTATCAAACTTCTTAGCTGACATTGTGTCTGTTCCTCTTATTGATATCCACCACTTTGGAAAACAGCAAACTTAAAGCATGATTTCCAGCATATGTCTCTACACATACTGGATGTGATATCATGCTTCATGCCAATCCTTCTTCTTTTCTACCTTTTAGATATTTCTGAGAATTTCTAGTAAGATAAGATAATTAGTTATTTTATGCAGTTACAGTTTTATAAGTTTCTATTTATAATTCATGCCATTTCAAAGATTTTGTAAAGGAGTGTATAAAACATGTTCAGTCTCCACCAAATTTAATTAGTTAATTTTAGTGATCAAAAAGGAAACTCCAGAATAAGTAATCATATGTTAAGGCCAAAACTGAGGCACTGCATTGGTAAAACTATTAATAAATATACTTACATTAAATACAGTTTTAAAACTTTTATTTGAAGACTAACACATTTGCTTTATTATACTGGTAAAATTAAACTATTTTAACATAAAATGTATTCTAAGAAATAGAAGCATCTTATGTTTATATTGATATATTAAGATGTTTTTAAATAACATACTTATTAGGTAAACTTTAAATTATGTCATGCGCAGAAAAATTATTTTCGGTACAATTTAATGACTACAATAAGTTTCACGATATAATTTTCTAAAACCACATTAATGATTTTCTGCAGAATGTATTTGTCTAGTATGATTATATTTTTATTCTTTAATGATATTACCGCATATTTTTAAAGTTATATTTTATGAATAAAATATGTCAAATTACTGATATATTCAATTGGATCTACTCCACAAACCATAATATTTTCCTGCTTGGATATATTGTTACAGTAGATAATAAGGTAATTGGTAAGCTTAAATTATATAAATGAAGATTATTCTTAAATCTAATTTTTGATAAGTATAAGTCAAAGATAAGACATTGTTTAATATGAAAAAATAATCTGGCATGAATATGAAACAGTATGAAATGCTGAAACAACACAGCAGCCTGGTAGTAAAGTAATTTATGGTTTACATTTTTAATTTAAGCTTTACATCACTGAGAACCTACTAGTGTTACTCTCATACAAGAGCTTCATAAAGTGTTCTTCATAATTTCAACCATCCAATTTTGCCTCCTCTTTATCACATAGCTACAACGTATTTCTTACATCTTGTGATTTGGTGTCACATCAAACTATATATTTCAAACTACAAAGCTGTTGAAAAATTTAGAAACATTAACATTCAAATGCCAACTTATGGTTGCACCCTCCCATAAAATATTATCTGCATAGTGCCAAACACTCCATGTGTGTTCCTTTATTTTTTGTGAATGAGCTTACATTTTTCAAGTCTACAAATTTCTTCCTCACTTTACACAAGGCATATGTAAAAATGTTCATATCTGATAGGATCAGTATGTGGTTGCAATTCTACTTTCACCCAAAATTCATTTTTCACTCTTAGATGAGTTTGGACTACACCCAAGCATAACATAAGGAAATATTCATGCACATATGCATAAAGACTCCATGGCAGAACCTTCATACATTTAAATTAGCATACGGAATCATTTTACACACAATAAATTCAATACACCAACATAATCACACAGAATGAATAGCAAAATGATTTCACAAAATCTGTTCCTTTATAAATTTTAGTGTGAATTCTTGGCAGAATATTACATTCCTTACTTTAGAACTTGTGTCTTTAGTTAAGATTTGTGGAAATATCTCATAATTTTGAGTCAATTATTTTTTATGGATCAAAAACTTTTAAAAATTATATTCACATCTTGCATCTGAATATAACTACATAAGATTCACTGAAATCTCCAGTATCAATAGATTTTTTAACCACTTTATTGAAGTATGATTGATATACAAAAAGCTGTATATATTTAGCGTATACAACTTGATGATTTTGGATATAAGTATACCCATGAAACCATCACCACAATCAATGCCATAAACATAACCAACACCTCCAAATATTTCCTCTCCCACTCTCTTTAGCTATTTGTGTGTATGTGTGTGCATGTGTGTACGTGTGCGTGATATGGACACAACATAAAATCTATCTTCTTAGCAATTTTTTAAGTACAGTTAAGTATTGTTAACAATAGTCACTATACTGCATAGTAGATCTCTAGAAGTTATCCATTTTGCATAATTGAAACTTTTTACTATGTGGCCAATACCTCCACATTTTCTCCCATCCCCATGTCCTGGCAACTACCATTCTACTCTCTGCTTCTATGAGCTTGACTACTTTAGATTCCTCATACATGTGGATGGTGTAGTATTTGTCCTCCTGAGTCTGGCTTATTTCACTTAGCATAACATTCTCCAGATCACAAATGGCAAGATTTCTTTCTTTTAGAAGGCCAAATAATATTTCGTTGTATGTATATACCACATTTTCTTTATTCACGCATCCGTCAATGGATATTTAGGTTGATTCCATGCCTTGGCCATAGTGAAAAATGCTGCAATGAACATGGGAGTGCAGGTATCTCTTTGAAATGCTGATTTAATTTCTTTTGGAAAAACATCCAGAAGTGGGATGGCTGGATCACATGGTAGTTCTATTTATAATTTTTTGAGGAAAGTCAATACAGTTTTCTCTAGTGGCTGTATCAATTTACATTCCCACCAGTAGTCTACAAAGTTTTCCTTTCTCCACATCCTTATCAAAACTTATTTGTGTGTATGTGTGTTTGTGGTGTTCTTTTGTTTTGTATTGTACTGTATTATTTTGCTTTGTTTTATAATAGTAGCCATCCTAGCAAGTAAAAGGTGATATCTCATTGTGGGTTTGATTTGCAATTCCCTGATGATTAGTGATACTGCATACCTTTTCACATACTTACTGGCCTTATATATATGTGTCTTCTTTGGAGAAATGTGTTTTCAGTTACTTTGCTCATTTTTTAATTGGGTAGTCTGCTTTTCAGCTATTGGATTATAGGAGCTGGGGGCTACAGGCCAGGTTTTGAGATCCCTGCACTTGTTTTTGAGAACTCCCTCCTTTCTTTGTTCTTAGTTACCCCTAACAACCTAGTCCAGCTGATTTCCTTAGTCTCCTGGGTGAGGTGCTTTAGAAGCAGACTTCGTGGGTAGTGCTCTGAAATGCTGGGAGGTCAGGTGTCCACTCTGCCCCCTATTTCCTCCACAGGAAATTCCACAGGGGTCTCTCACTTAATGCTGAACTGTGTTGGTTTGGGGGAGAGGTGATGACGTAAAGTGAAAATTCTCAACCTTTTCAATGCATCTTTTCTCATTTCTGTGCTCAAGTGGGGTGCTATAACCTCTCATCTGAATTTGGGAGGCTCATAAAGGTATTTTCATCCATGGATGATGGTTAAATTGATGTTTTTATTGGGACATGAGGACTGGGACCTCCGAACCCACCATTTTGCTGATGTTACTTCCAACAGAATTCTTAACAAGTTAATTTTCACCACTTTGATTACTTATAATCATCAACATTGATTATAGAGATATTTAAAAGTTCTTCATTGGATATAATGTATTCACAGGAACTGAACAGTTTCCTAGGAATCCTTTACTGAATTTCATCATTTATCATATCTTTTAGAGCCTCCTTCTGTTCCTCTGAAAGAACACACACACATAAACACACACACACACACACACACACACACACACGAAGGATGACTTAAGGTTAAAGAGTTCACTATAATTATTTAGCAATACATCACATAACCTGGATTTTAAAAAGCCATTCCCAGACTCAAGCTATCTATTCATTGATGCTAAAGTCAGAAAAATTGTCCAAAAGATCTATGAAGGTATGTCTACTCATATATTATATCACTTGTAATACCCCTAACATAAAAAATATCAAGTAGACAAGCTGTTCAAAATTAAATTGTGAATTTCATCTACTAAATGAAAAATGTACATGTTATTCATATTACTAAACCAGTTTATGCTTGAGTAATAACAGACAGCTGGCACCTTGGGTGGGGGGAAATATATATATATATGGTTGAACTAAAGAGTCAACATCCCTGAGATTTCTGTTGGAACTTCCTTCAGAAAGTCTTAAAACTCAGGAGGCATGTACAGTCCATTTCCATAATTATCCCATGTTATATCAAGAAGAAGGAAGTGTTAAGCATTTTCAAATGATGCTAAGAGGTTAAGTGAAACAAGACGGACAAGGTCTACCAGATTTTGGTCATGTAGCAGCCTTTGATGAGCAAAGCAGGAGTTGCTTTGTTGAAATAATGAGTGAGGGCTATATTGGAGTATGAGTAAAATGAGTATATGACAAAGCAATTACAATTATATTTAAGGACATCTTTATATCATAAGTAACCAGCATGTAATTCAAACTGATAAAAAAGGGTGATCTATTTCTTAATATTACTAAAATTTCAGTGATAAATCTTCTGGTAAAGTATTAATACAATTCAGGCCTTCATATTATGAGATCAGATGCTTATCCTTCTCATTTTGACTCTGCTCTCCTCTATTATTACTTGATTTCTTCATAGCCAGATCAGCAGTCCAGGCTTACATTCTCTAAAGTTTAAGGTCTGGTAAGAAAACAGAAAGTGCCTCTTTTTAACCTGAGGAAATGCCCACTGTTAGTTTTGAAAGTCTCTGATTGAGACAGGCAGCCATTTCTAATCAAATACTGTGAAGAGTATACAATGCTTTGACCCATCAGGCTGTGTTCACATGTTCAACTCTGAAGTCAAAGAAAAAATCAACTCTAACAAACGTAAGGTAGATAGCTAGTGGGAAGCAGCCGCATGGCACGGGGATATCGGCTTGGTGCTTTGTGACCGCCTGGAGGGGTGGGATAGGGAGGGTGGGAGGGAGGGAGACGCAAGAGGGAAGAGATATGGGAACATATGTATATGTATAACTGATTCACTTTGTTATAAAGCAGAAACTAACACACCATTGTAAAGCAATTATACCCCAATAAAGATGTTAAAAAAAAATTGAACTATATCAATAAAATTAAAACCTTCTGAAAAAACAAAAAAATCAACTCCACATGAACCATATTAATCAGAGTAGAGGAACAGTGATTCTCCGAGGAAAATTCCAATGCTGTTATCAACAGCAGCAAAAATGGATATCAGTCAGGCAAATAATAAATTCAATAAATTGCCACTGCAGTTATATATACAAATCTTTCTGTAGATCTGAATGTGAAAAGAAAGGAAGAGAGAGATTAATGTGAGATTTAAAAGAAAGATATATATATATATATAATTTTTAAATGTTGGATTCTTGAGTATACTATTTATTTCAATAGACAAGATATAATTGGAAGAGGTGGCATTCAAAGGATTGGAGAAGTGTTTGGCCTTAGTATGAGAGGCATAGCCTTTAATATATTGAAAATTGAGAGGCAGAAGAAATAGAGTGAATCCAATAAAAGTAGTTTGGCACATTTGTGAACAGAGATTTGGCAGTAGATCAGAACTTCTCCTAAGTGGAGTAAGGGAAGTAATGGGGGTGAAGGCTTTGAGGTTTAAAGAATGTGAGAAAGACTTGGTACATTTGAAGACTATAGCAGAGTTGTTTGCACACAGACAGTAATATGTTTCCCAGGAGCTGCTGAAGGTTCAATTAAGACACTAAATTATGATTTTTGAGTGACTCTCCTCTTGCTTGTTGTGTGAATCTTTCCAGCAAAACTCCCCTGCTCGAGTGCAAGTGAAGAAAAACAATAAGGCTCTTCTGTAGTATAAGGGTTTGTGAGACAGAGAAATAAGGTAACTTAGTGAATATATGGACATGATATAGTAATCCCAGCTACAGATTATAAACTGGATAAGCAAGAATGTGAATAAAGTATTAGGTCTACTTGATAGGGTGAAATGTACCCAATGAATTGGAGCCTAGTTTTATAAATTATAGAAACATTTAAAGTTACTGGAGAAAAAAATCACAGAAAGACACAGGAACATCACAATAGACACAAACAAAGCATTTGATAAAAATCCAAAATACTTTCATTATATAAACACTCAACACTAAAAAATAAAAGGGACCTTCTTCAACCTACTAAAGGGCACATTAAAAAAGAAAAAAAATCCAGTTAGCCTCATACTTAATAGTGTAAGGCTGAATGCTTTTCCACTAAGATCAGGAATAGTCAGGGTCCTTGCCACCTCTATTCAACATTGTACTACAGGTTCTAGTAAAGGAAATTAGGCAAGAAAAAGAAATAAAAGGCATTCAAATGGGAGAGAAAGAAGTGAAATTATCTCTATTCACAAATGGCATGATCTTGCATATAGAGAATCTTAAGGAACCCATTAAAATTATTGGAATTGATCAATGAATTCAGCAAGCCTGCAGGGTATATAAGTAATATTGAAAAAAAATCAATTGTATTTTATACACTAGCAATGAACAATCCAAAATAAATTAAGAAAACAATTCCATTTATAATACATTAAAAACAATAAAATAATTACTAATAAATTTATCCAACAAGTGTAAACCTAATACATAGAAAAGTATAAAATATCATTGAAGGAATTTTTTTAAATTGCCATAAATAAATGGAGACATTTCATGGATCGGATAAATTAACATTGTTAAGATAGCAATACTTTCCAAGCTGATCTACTGATTCAACTCAGTTCCTATCAAAGTTTAAGCTGCTTTTTTTTTTTTTAACAGAATAGACAAACTGATCCCAAAATTCACAATGGGAGATGAGAATTCAAAATGATGCTAGGACAATCGGATATTTACATGCAAAAGAAGGAAGGAAGGGAGGGAGAGGGGGAGGGAGGGAGGGAGGAAGGAAGGAAAGGAAGGGGGAGAGAAAGAAAAAAAAGAAAATAGTTCCTTCCACACACCATGCACAAAAATTAACTCAAAATGGATAGAAAACCTAAATGTAAGGAATAAAACTATAAAACACTTAGAATATAACATAGAAGTAAATATTTGTGGTCCGGAGTTAGGCAGTCTCCTTTGATGTGACAACAAAACCACAAGCAACAACAATAAAATAGATAAATTGGACTTAATCAAACTTGAAAGTGTTTGTGCTTCAAAGCGTACCATCAAGAAAGTAAAAAGAATACCCATAGACTGGGGGACAATATTTGCAGATCATATAGGGACTTGTATTTAGAATATTAAAAAACTTAATAACAATAATACAAAGACAATCCAATTAAAAATTGGCTATAAAGGATTTAAATATATATTTATCAGAGTAGCTGTAAAAATGGCCAATAAAAATCTGTTGATCAACATAATCAGCCATCAGGGAAATGCAAATCAAAACCAAAACAAGATACCACTTCATACATACGAGGATGACTACAATCAACAAGTCAGATAGCAACGAGCATTAGCTAGGATGTGGAGAAATTAGTAACTCATGTACTTCTGGTGGGTGGAATGTAAAATGATGCAGCTATTTTGAAAACACTTTGATAGTTCCCCAAAATGTTAAACACAGTTATACTATTACCTAACAATCCCACTCCCAGATATATATCCAAGAGAAATGATAGCATATGTCCATACAAAAACTTGCACGTGGACGCTCTTTGCAGCATTATTTATAATAGCCAAAATGTGGAAACAACACAAATTCTTATCAATTGATGAATGGATACATAAAATGTGGTATATTGATATAATGGAATATTATTTAGCGTAAAAAGGAATAATAATAAATAACATGCTACAACATGGATAAATCTTGAAAGCATTATGCTAAGTGAAAGAAGTCATAAAAGCCAGATACAAAAGGCCACATATTATATGATTCCATTCATATGTTGTGTACAAAATATGCCTATAGAGAAAGTATAGTAGTTGTTGTCTAGAACTCAGAAGACTAAGGAATAATGGGGAGTGATTACTAACAGGCATAAAGTTTCTTTTTGGGAAGGTAAAAGTTTTCTAAAATTGATAGTTGATTGATGGATGACTGATGATGGTTGCACAACTTTTTTAACATAATATAAACCATTGAATTATCCAATTTAAGTTGGTAAATACTACTGTATGTGAATTACCTCTCAATAAACTGTTATAAATTATGTTGACATTTAAAGTGACTGAATTTAATTCATCAGTAGAGATTTATTAGAAAGAAAAGGGTATTAAGATTTGTTTGCTTATATTTTTTCATTGAAATAAAAAGTAAAATCATGCATCAAATGTAATACTGGAGTTTTGCAAAGAATTAAGATATAAAATATCATTCTTGAAGATTAAAAGAGACAGGTGATTAGAGAAAGTAGAAGCATCACAGGGTATTGTGGATTTGCCCAAGATTTGTGGAAATTTATATAAAGAAGAATAATTATCGCAATTAAGGGTCTTTTCTCCATCCACTTGCTTTTGCTCAATTTTAGGCATGAAGAATGCAAAAAAAAAAGAATTAAACATAATATTGTTATAATTATCATACTAAATCATTAATTCAAGGATTTAGAATTTAAATATGTAGGCAGATACATGTTACAACCAGGTTATTGGATGGGTAACTGCCCACTGACTTTTTTAAAAAATCTCATCCCAGAAATTAGTAAAGATTTAGTTTGACCTAAAATTGAAGAAGCTATAGGAGAAAATTAACTTCCCTATGGAATATAAAGAGTATTTAAGATGAAACTTAGGTAAAAATATACTTTAGATGATTGATTCCAATATTCTCCTTGATCTTTTAGGTAATTGTAATCAATCATGTAACTGTAACTATAGAAAATTATGAATTATTGTGGCCCTCGAAGAATCACTTGAATACTAAAACAAGCTCATCAGTGTCACATTTCCTACCAATATTTAAGCAATATTAAATATTAATATTATATAGTAAAAGTGTTCTTAATGTGACAATTAAACACTGGTATATGTTATTTATAAAATATGATAGTCTCCTGTTTTTAAACATCTTTTTATGAAAAACATTGTTTTTAGTGTTCAAATGAAATTTACATCAATTAAAAATCTTAATGGCTGAGGAGACCTGGAGCCACCCCTGGAAGTCCTGGGCCTGGGGCATTCCCACAGCAGGGGTTGCTGTCACTTCCCTGGTGGTCCTGCCTCCTGGTATCCTGTCCTGTGGTGCTCCTAGGATCCTCTCACCTGGACCTGCATCAGGATGCCTACACAAGCCCCTGGACCAACCTCACCCACCAGGGGACAGAAAACAGAAGCAAGAGGAACTATGACCCTGCAGCCTGTGGAATGGAGACCACAAACACAGTAAGTTAGACAAAATGAGACAATAGAGAAATATGTTGCAGATGAAAGAGCAAGGTAAAAATCCAGAAGACCAAATAAATGAAAAGGAAATAGACAATCTGAAAAATACTTTGGAGTAATGATAGTAAAGATGATCCAAGACCTCAGAAACAGAATGGAGGCATGGATCGAGAAGATACAAGAAATGTTTAACAAGGAGCTAGAAAAACTAAAGAACAAATAATCAGTGATGAACAACGAAATAACTGAAATGAAAAATACACTAGAAGGAATCAATAGCAGAATAACTGAGGTGGAAGAACAGATAAGTGAGCTAGAAGATAGAATGGTGGAAATAACTGTCGAGGAACAGAATAAAGAACAGTCTCAGAGACCTCTGGGAAAACATAAATGAACCAACATTCTAATTAGAGGGGTCCCAGAAGAAGAAGAGAAAGGGAAAGGATATGAGAAAATATTTGAAGAGATTATGGTTGAAAGCTTCACTAACATGGAATAGGAAATAGTCAATCAAGTCCAGGAAGCACAGAGACTCCCACAGGATAAACCCAAGGAGAAACATGCCAAGACACATATTAATCAAACTAACAAAAATTAAAAACAAAGAAAAAATATTAAGAGAAGCAAGGGAAAAGCAAACAAATAACATAAAAGGGAAACCCCATAAGGTTATCAGCTGATTTTTCAGCAGAAACTCTGCATGCCAGAAGGGAGTGGCAGGACATATTTAAAGTGATGAAAGGGAAAAACCTACAACCAAGATTATTCTACCCAGCAAGGCTCTCACTCAGATTTGACAGAGAAATCAAAAGCTTTACAGACAAGCAAAAGCTAAGAATCAGCACCACCAAACCAGCTTTACAACAAATGCTAAAGGAACTTCTCTAGGGAGGAAACACAAGAGAAGAAAAAGACGTACAAAAACAAACCCAGAACAATTAAGAAAATGGTAATAGAAGCATACGTATCAATAATTACCTTAAATGTAAATGGATTAAATGCTCCAACCAAAACACACAGATTGGCTGAATGGATACAAAAACAAGATCCGTATATATGCTGTCTACAGGAGACCCAATTCAGACTTAAGGACAACATACCTACTGAAAGTGAGGGGATGGAAAAAGATATTCCATGCAAATGGATATCAAAAGAAAGCTGGGGTAGCAATACTCATATCAGACAAAATAGGCTTTAAAATAGAGACTATTACAAGACACCAGGAAGGACACTACATTAGCATTAAAGGATCAATCCAAGTAGAAGATATAACAATTGTATATATTTATGCACCCAACATAGGAGCACTTCAATATATAAGGCAAATGCTAACAGCCATAAAAGGGGAAGTCGACAGTAACACAATAATAGTGCGGGACTTTAACACTTCACTTACACCAATGGACAGAACATCCAGACAGCAAAGTTATAAGTAAATACAAACCTTAGATGACACATTAGACCAGATAGACTTAATTGATATTTATAGGGCATTCCATCCAAAAGCAGCAGAATACACTTTCTTCTCAAGTGTACATGGAACATTCTCCAGGATAGATCACATCTTGGGTCACAAATCAAGCCTTGGTAAATTTAAGAAAATTGAAATCATATCAAACATCTTTTCTGACAACAATGTTATGAGATTAGAAATCAATGAGAGGAAAAAAAACTGTAAAGAACACAAACGCATGGAGACTAAACAATACTCTACTAAATAACCAAGAGATCACTGAAGAAATCAAAGAGGAAATCAAAGAAATACCTAGAAACAAATGACAATGAAAACGTGATGACCCAAAACCTATGGGATGCAGCAAAAGCAGTTCTAAGAGGGAAGTTACAGCAATACAATCCTATCTCAAGAAACAAGAAAAATCTGAAATAAACGACCTAATCTTACACCTAAAGCAACTAGAGAAAGAAGAAGAAAAAAAAGTTAGTAGAAGGAAAGAAATCATAAAGATCAAGGAAAAATAAATGAAATAGAAATGAAGAAAACAACAGCAAAGATCAATGAAACTAAAAGCTGGTTCTTTGAGAAGACAAACAAAATTGATAAACCTTTAGCCAGACTCATCAAGAAGAAAAGGGAGAGGACTCAAATAAATAAAATTAGAAATGAAAAAGGAGAAGATACAATGGACACCACAGAAATGCAAAGGATTATAAGACACTACTACAAGCAGCTACATGCCAATAAAATGGACAACCTGAAAGAAATGGACAAATTCTTAGAAAAGGACAACCTTCCAAGACTGAACCAGGAAGAAATAGAATATATGAACAGACCAATTACAAGTAATGAAATTGAAACTGTGATTCAAAATCTTCCAACAAACAAAAGTCCAGGACCAGATGGCTTCACAGGCAAATTCTATCAAACATTTAGAGAAAAGCTAATACCTATCTTTCTTAAACTCTTCCAAAAAATTTCAGAAGAAGAAACACTCCTAAACTCATATTATGAGGCCACCAACACCCTGATACCAAAACCAGACAACAATATCACACACACAAAAAATTACAGGTCAATATCACTGATGAACATAGACACAAAAATCCTCAACAAAATACTAGCAAACAGAATCCCACAGCACATTAAAAGGATCATACACCATGAACAAGTGGGGTTTATCCCAGGGATGCAAGGATTCTTCAATATATGCAAATCAATCGATGTGATACACCATATTAACAAATTGAGGATGAAAATAATATGATAATCTCAATAGATGTAGAAAAAGCTTCTGAACAAATTCAACACCCATTTATGATAAAAACTCTACAGAAAGTGGGCATAGAAGGAACCTACCTCCACATAATAAAGGTCATATATGACAAGCCCACAGCAAACATTATTCTCAATGGTGAAAAACTGAAAGCATTTCTTCTAAAATCAGGAACAGGACAAGGGTGTCCACTCAACACTATTATTCAACATAGTTTTAGAACTCCTAACCACAGCAATTAGAGAAGAAAAAGAAATAAAAGGAATCCAAACTGGAAAAGAAGTAACATGGTCACCATTTGCAGATGACATGATACTATACATAGAAAATCCTAAAGGTGCCACCAGCAAACTACTAGAGTTAATCAATGAATTTGATAAAGTTTCAGGATACAAAATTAATACACAGAAATCTCTTGCATTCCTGTATACTAACAATGAAAGATCAGAAAGGGAAATTAAGGAAATCATCCCATTCACCACTGCAACAAAAGCAATAAAATACCTAGGAATAAACCTACCTAAGGAGGCAAAAGACCTGTATGAAGAAAATTATAAGATACTGATGAAAGAAATCAAAGACAACACAAACAGATGGAGAGATATATCACCATGTCCTTGGATTGGAAGAATCGACATTGTGCAAATGACTATACTATCAAAAGCAACCTTTAGATTCAGTGCAAGCCCTATGAAGTTACCAATGGCATTTTTCACAGAACTAGAACAAAAATTTTTATGATTTGTATGGAAACACAAAAGACACCAAGTACCCAAAGCAATCTTGAGAAAGAAAAGTGGAACTGGAGGAATCAGGCTCCCTGACTTCAGACTATACATCAAAGCTACAGTAATCAAGACAGTATGGTACTGGCACAAAAAACACAAATATAGATCAATGGAACAGGACAAAGTTCAGAGATAAACCCACGTACCTATGGTCACCTAATCTATGACAAAGGAGGCAAGAATATACAGTGGAGAAAAGACAGCCTCTTCAATAAGTCATGCTGGGAAAACTGGACAGCTACATGTAAAAGATGAAATTAGAACACTCCCTAACACCATACATAAAAATAAACTCAAAATGGATTAAAGACCTAAATATAAGGCCAGACACCATAAAACTCTTAGAGGAAAACATAGGCAGAACACTCTTTGACATAAATCGCTGCAAGATCCTTTTTGACCCATCTCCTAGGGTAATGAAAATAAAAACAAAAATAAACAAATGGGACCTAATTAAACTTAAAAGCTTTTGCACAGCAAAATAAACCATAAACAAGACATAAAGAGAACTCTCAGAATGGGAGAAAATATTTGCAAATAAAGCAACTGACAAAGGATTAATTTCCAAAATATACAAACAGCTCGTGCAGATCAATATCAAAAAAGCAAACAACCCAATCAGAAAGTAGGTGGAAGACCGAAACAGACATCTCTCTTAAGAAGACATACAGATGAACAACAAACATGGAAAAATGCTCAACATCACTAATTATTAAAGAAAAGCTAATCAAAACTACAATGAGGTATCACCTCACACCAGTCAGAATGGACATCATCAAAAAATCTATAAACAATATATGCTTGAGAGGTGTGGAAAAAAGGGACTTGCACTGTTGGGAATGTAAACTCATACAGCCACTATGAAGAACAGTATGGAGGTTCCTTAAAAACTAAAAATAGTACTACCATATGACTCAGCAATCCCACTATTGGGCATATACCGAGAGAAAACCATAATTCAAAAAGACACAGTGTTCACTGCAGCACTATTTACAATAGCCAGGACATGGAAGCAACCTAAATGTCTATCAACAGAGGAATGGATAAAGAAGATGTGGTACATATATACACAATGGAATATTACTCAGCCATAAAAAGGAACAAAATTGGGTTATTTGTAGAGACATGGAGGGACCTAGAGACTGTCATACAGAGTGAAGTAAGTCAGAAGAACAAATATTGTATATTAATGCATACAAGTGGAATCTAGAAAAATGGTACAGATGATTTTATTTGCAAAGCATAAATAGCAGCACAGACTTAGCGAACAACCATACAGATACCAAGGGGGAAAGAGGGGGTGGTACGAATTGGGAGATTGGGATTGACATATATACACTATTGATACTATGTTTAAAATAGATAACTAATGAGAACCTACTGTATAGCACAGGGAACTCTACTCAATGTTCTGTGGTGACCTAAATGGGAAGGAAATCCACAAAAGAGGGGATATATGTATACATATAGCTAATTCACTTTGCTGTACAGTAGAAACTAACACACGTTGTAAAGCAAATATACTACAATAAAAATTAATTAAAGAAATCTTAGTGGTCTCTAAGTCCAAATTCTTTTTGTAAGAAAACTTACACAGTTCTGCAATCTAAAGTTTGAAGCACATTCAACATACAGTTGACACATTCAGAAAAAAAAATCACAGATTTTACTATATTTTCATAATTTTTGTTTAAAGTGTTCAATCGGATAAATTGCAGTGTAATAGAAATCATATTATCATCAAGATAATCTGTTTCTACTTTTTGCTTCCATAAAGATTGATTTTTAAGTTGAACTGTGAATAACTGAAAACTTAGTGATATTAATTATATTTCAGAGGTAATCAGTACATGAGTATGCAAGGAGGTATGCCTCTGTCCAACTGTCAGTTTATGTAAGTGCCCTGTGGCAAAACCAGTATTAATAGTTGAGAGTTCTTAATGCCCTAGGGCTCTCTCATTTGCTAAGATATGATAATCAGCTATGCCAGGCGATATGGCTGCATCTCTGACAACTTGTGAATACATCATTCAAATGATGATCATAATAGACAGAAGTGTAAGTTGCTTCTGTCTTCAGAGCCTTCTGTCAAAACTTAGAAGCGGGCTTGTTGTTGGGAATGTGAAAGTTAAATAGAAGTCTTACTGAAAATGCAACAGATTAGTGAGATCCCTTATTGGAGAAATAACAATTAGGCCACATAATTTTAACATAATATGAAAAGAATATTACAATCTCTAATCCTAAATATTCTAAATCCTAAACCATCTATAGGTGAGGTATATTTTTCTGAGCTCACTAAATTTCAAGAAAAAGTAAAATCTTTTGTCCTGCTATAACAAGATGGTGGCGTGAATAGATTGTCTATTTACTAATTATTTTACCTTATACTCTTTTATGTTGTAACTCGTATGTTTCTTGAAGATAATACCTATGTTTTTTAGAGAAAAATTCATTTATGTTTCAATACTATACACAGAAAGATATTTTCATTTTACTGCTGCAGCAAAATCATTACCAATCCTAGAATACAAATATATAAATTTATACCAAGTTAATAAGCTTAGGATTTAAACCCAAAATATAATTTTCGATGTGTTTTAAATAATTAGGCCAATTTACAGGCTGTGCTGTTAAATACACATGGGGTACATTTACATTCAGAATTTAATCCCTTCTCTTCTAGCAAGGTTAAAATTTCACTCCATGTCACAGAAAAGACAAGCATATTTCTGTAGGAAATACCACGTTGCACTCACATGTTTTGTAAAAATATACAATTTTAACATAATTCTTAGTTTACACTCTTAATCCATCTTTTAAAATTAATTCATGGGAAAATATTCATTTAAAATTTTTTTCCACCAATTAAAATATATTTTATATAAAATATTTTAGATAATAAGGAAAAAAATATAAGACTACCTGGTAACTTCAATTTTGAAGTGGCATTATAATTTTTAATTAATGATATTCAATTACAAACATATAAAAAATTGCATGTACATGGCCAAGTTTCTGTAGTTATAATAAGTCTCAAAATACCAGCATCTACCAGTTTTACTTCATTCACTCAGAGAATCTTAAATAAGAAGTTGAAACTTGCTCAATTTGCAGCCCCTCTACCTGCCAGCAACAGCTAGGCAATCATTCATAACTATCTTCAGTGAGTAGCAAGTTCATGGCCAAGTCAATAATTATAGAATAAAATGGAACATCAATTTCCAACCAAGATTTAATTTGGCAGTATAGTGCTGTGAAAAATAAGACTCTCATATATTATTGCTAGTTTCTGATTTACTGTCTTACTAACACTTCTGCCCAAGCTAGTGTAAATTATCATGTTTCCATTAATATGGTAATATAATCATTTAAAAATTGAATTTTGATACTAACCCCTCACTTAAAAAGAAATATAGTACATCGCTCAGTTGCTTATGGTAATTTTTAAACTATAATATTTTCAATCTCATCACCTTAACAAATAATACTTCAAAGTTCTGTTTTACTTTTGCAGATTTTTATTTATTTATTTTTGAAGTTGGATTTCTTTATGCTTTCTACTTTTAGATATTTATCTCAGTTCTAGATTAATTCAAGACAGCTTTTTTTTTTTTGTGGACAGAAAAGCTTCACATATTAAAAATGATCGACTTCTCTCACTTTAGGATTCTGTAAAACAGATGAACTGATATTCACGTGGCTTACTTCCAAGAATTCTAAAGCACTCTCTCGCTTATGCTATAATTGTTGGTAATTCTCCCGAAATGTAGACTTCTGAAGGAAATCCATTACTGTAGACACTTTGGATATATCCAAATTTTATTGGTGAAGACAGCTGCCTCCAATCTGAAGAGGCTTTTCATGTTAATGTAAGCTTCTGGTACTCATCTTTTCATCTCCCTGTGGTTACGCTAAACTCTTGGCCAAGGACTGTGAGAAATTTATCTAGACCACAAATGTAATGACTTATGGAGAATCTTTCATTGTAAAAAATAATACATATTATAGTATTGTGAAGTTCATTAACTCAATATTTGTAGATATATTCATTTTCAGAAAAAAATAGTATTATGGTTTTCTATGCCTTATAAATAGGTACTTGTTTCTTTGTGGGGGGGGTGGGGCTGTAGCAAATATGATAAAGCTTAAAATAATGTAAAATAAAAGATGCTGAGTAATAATTATAAGTGTTTTTAAAAAGAAATGATGAAAATGCAGGAAAGGGGAAATAACTGATTGGAGAAATCTATAATGGGTTTCAAAGTAGCTGCAGTGAATATTTTAAGAACGGGGAAGATGGCAGATTTCTTATACTCTTCCCTTAACTTAGAGTATCACGGATAGGTTCATTACCATTCTGATTTTCCCTTGCTAATCCTGGCTTCTTGCTATCAAAAATGCCTTACAGTACCTTTTGTTTGCTGTGTGTGTGCTGGGGGCAGGGGGAAGAATTCTAATCACATCAAGGCATTTCCAGATTTCATTATTAATAGCATCTGTTCAATACGCAAATATTTTTAATATTACAAAACCATATTGAAAGAGTTGGTTTATAAATTAGCAATATGTAAAACAACTTATCATAGACTTTTTATTTTCTATTTTAAGTTGAATTAAGTTAGCTTGGCAATCATATTTTACATGAAATTTGATAAGTTTACTCAAAATGCTTTTCTAATACAAGTTTTTAAAGCTAAATGAACCAAATTACTTTTTTAACATTAGTATTAAATAATTTTTGATTATGCTAATGTACTTTGAGTAACACATTTCAATACAGTTTAACAATTTATATTTTTAACATATTAATTTATTGAATATACTTAAACAATATTATCATCATATGTCTTGAAGAATTTGTAGAAAATAGTAGACTAACCTAATGAATGTTTATAAGAAGAATTAGTGTAGCTAAGAAGGGCTTAATTTTAGAATTTTGTGTGGGTTGTAAGAGTGTTAAAATAAGAAATTGAAATGAAAGGAATATATTGATGTGGAGGTGTCCATAAGATATTCTACAAAAAAACTTGTAATTTTAATGTCTACAAGCAAAATTTATATTTCACAAGTTGAATTACTGTCAATGTGTATGTCTATGTGAGACTAAACATTTTATGAGAATATTTCTTACATGTTAAAATATTAAAATCACTTATACAGTAATCATCCATTTTTTAAATATTCTTGTTTCCCTGATTTTTAACTTTGTATCTAAATTATTTTTCTAAATTTATAAATTTCCAAAATGTGCCAGTTATTGCACATTTAAAAATAGTGCCTGACTTGGCAATGTTTCAATAATTCCACCCACAAAGCAATTACAAAATAATATTTAACTGATGATAAATGTTGTCCATCTCTAAAAAAATGAACAATTTGGTATGTATTAATAAAATGTCCCAAAGAAACAGTCGTTTAACATTTAATTATGAATCTTTTTCATTATCTTTGTAAAAATATTGCATTTATAAAGCAGCAACTGAATAGATTATATCAGTTGCTGAAATAATCCCGTTCAGTATCATTATTCTGTATGATACTGGCATTGTAGATACATGATGCTAAGCATATGTCAATACCCATAAAACTTTACAGCACACAGAGTGAACCTTAATGTATGTAAATTAAAAGAAATCATTTTGTAGGTCAGGGAATTAAAGGATGGGGTGCACAATGAGAAAAAACAATTTAACTGAATTATGCATGTATGAAACCTCACTGAAGAGGACAGGAGAAAAAAATGCTGACCTATGTAACTTTGGAAATGAACAGAGTCCGTAAAAGTAAAGGCAAATTAAACTGTACATAAACACTGCAGTTGGGTTGACATACTTGCATACAATGGAGGTCCTGATTAACAATCCTGACAATGCTATACATGTATACGAGAGTTGAACAATTAAGTGAATGGATTGATAGGTGGTGAGAGCTAGGTCTCTCACTTTTGGAGTGGGAGTTCATATGAGTTTAAGGAAGGACAAAACTAGTTTATGATGACTAATATAAAACTTATTAAGTGTTATCTTTGATATGGTATTGACAGGGATGATGCAGAAAGGAACCTACCAGGGTGTTATAAATGTTTAATTATCTTTATTAGGTGGCAGCTACAGAGATGTTTACATATGTAAATATTTGTCTTGCTCTTTATATATAAATTAATTTATTTTGTTGTTATGCTTTAATCAAAGAAGATGATGCAAAAAACAAACAAACAAAAACCAAAAATAGTGTGGGAAGGACAAGATATAGTTGAGGAAATAATTGGTTAACTGGAAAAGCGCACTGAAAAATAAGTAAAATACAGCCTAAATTATGGAAATATAAAAGGGTGAAAAATACATAGTTCAAGAAGCCCTAAAACGCTAAGCAGCAAAAACACATATACTAGGAAAACCTGCTGAAAATCAAAGACAAGTTGGAAATTTAAAAATTAATGCAGGGTAGTTGGAGTCCCTCAAAACAGTAACAACTGCACTGAAATCTGATATCTTACAAGGAACAATGGAAGCTAGCATGAATATAATGATATTTTTCTTAGTAAAGAAAATACTTGCTAGTTCCGATTCTCTACCAAAGAACATATTATTCAAACAGAATAAAATGTAAAAGGCTTTTCAGACAAAAGTAAAGTGAGATACTTCATCAACAGCACATCTGTACTTATGGAAATACAAAAGGCAGAGAGGAAATTATCCCAGATGGTTGAGAGATTTGAAATTAAAAGAGAATCATTTAAAATAGAAAATGTCAGTAAATATACCTACCACTGACTGCATAAAATAGCAATGTCTTATGTAATGTTCTATATCTGTCTAATAAAATTGATCATTATAACATATGAGTAGGAAGGAAATTTATGTTGTTCTAGTATCCTATACTTGTCTGGGAAGAGTGTAAAACTACAACATTGTATTTTCTTGTGTATCAAGAGTATAAGCTTGTTCACTTTTGCTCCTCTCCCACTGCTATAATACCTGGAAACAATATGCACAGTGACTGATGGCAATTTATTTATTTAGAGTCAAGAAGTTGAGTATCTGAGATATGTGAGGACAACACTTTTCTCTTTAGAGAATTTGCCAATTCTTATCCAGGGGAATAGAGATTGAATGGAAAACAGTAGTTTGGGTATTGTAAAAGTAAAGTTGGAAAACTGTATAGTAGTTTATACTAATGCTAAATATATGATTTCCTTATGACCCACTTGATTGCATTGGAATCTGATTTCCTTATGAGAAATAATGGTAGCCACTGTTGGGAGACAGAGATTGGAATTTAGGGCTGCAAAGAAGCCTAGCACATGAGGGAGGGGAGAAAATTGCAGGACTATAAGATCTTAATTGTACATGAACTTGTTCTTCAAGATGTTTGTTATTTTTCCAATTTATATTTTTAGTAGGAACACCCACAAAACAACTAGAAAGCATGGGAAACAACTGGGAAGCTAAACATGCATGCTATGATCTTCCAATTCCTGGAAATGATAGTCTGGTCCAAAAGTATCTGGAAAACATCTGGTCACTTCAGAGAGCTTGGGCCTTTTGGGAACTTTTCCAGCGTTGTGGCATGGTGTCAACTGGCCATTATGGCCATTATCTCTTTATCCAGTGTTGTTGGCGGGTTTCAAAGTGCCTTTACCCCTGTAGCATTTGCATTCTATCATTTTTGCTCCCTTTAGCCAAACTGCTGCTCATCTAGTCCTTAAGCAGTCTCATTACATCTCAGCGCTCCAGCTATTTTTATAAAAGTGGCTATCTATCCAAACTATGCTTTAGAATCACCAGGAGACTTTCCAAAAAACTCTCAGACTTTGTATTCATACATGACTAATTGAATCAGAGTCTCTGGAAGGTGGCCTCAGAAATTGCCATTAAAAAAGCAAATAAACACCACTCCAGGTGATTCTTTATATTTTTAACTGAAATATTATATGCATGGATTAAAATGTACTGACGTTTGATGTAATATAGTTTTATAAGATTTTACACATAAATATCCTTATGTAACCACCATCCTAGACATTATCCACAAAAACTTCTCTCATTTCACGTTCCCATCTATAAACCACTACGGCAGTAACTGCCATCTGGCTTTTATCACCAGAGATTTACCCTTGCTTTTGAACTTCATATTGGTGCAGTTACATACTATATACTGTTTTGTGTAGGTCTTTTTGCTCTTCAGTTTCTATGTGGATTGACCCATGTTGTTGCATGTAGTAGTGGTTTGTTATTTTTTATTGAGTTTAATGTTCCCTTGTATAAACATATCATAATTTATCTTAGTGTTGATGGAGATTTGGTTGCTTCACCTTTGAGGTTATTAGAAACAAGTACTAAAAATAAATTACAAACTTTCTTTTCCATGTTTTTGGTGGATATTGGTGCTTCTTTTATTACATATATAGCTAGGAGGGGAATGAATGGTTTATAAGGAAAGCATATATTTAGCATTAGTATAAACTGCTATACAGTTTTACAAAGTGGTTGTACCAATATACACTTGTAAAAGTAGTATATCAAAGTCTCAGTCATTCCACATTTTTATAAAAGTCAGTATCATGTTTTTTTTTTTAAATTGGTATTAAGGTAGGTATATAACATCATGGTTTTAATTTGCATTTCCTTGTGACTAATAATATTGAGATCCATTATATATGCTAACAGATATTTTGTATTTATTCTTGGTGAAGTGAAAATTCAAGTGTTTTGCTTTTTTTCTCTATTGCATTTTCTGATCATTATTGACTTGTAGATGCACCTTATATAATCTGGGTATGAGTAGCTTGCCTTTTCAGTTACATAATAATGCTCTTTGGTGACCAAAATTTTTAATTTTAATGAAGACAATTTTATAAATATTTCCTTTTATAGTTAATCTTTTCATATTTGTCCAATAAATATATGCTTACTTAATATTACATTGAAAATATTAATTGAATGCCTTATCTTAAGCCTAAAATAAGCAGTTGTGATTTTTCACATTTTGAATCAAATGACTTTTGATATTGTTAGACAGGTCTCATATTCTATCAGCAATTTATACAGAATAATGGCCCCAAAAGATATCCACACTCTAATCCTCAGAATTGTTGCATATGATAACTTCATGGCAAAAAGGATTGTGCAGAAATAATTAAGCTTAAATACCTAAAGATAGGAGATTATCATGGATATTCTAGGTGAGCACAATCTATCATAAGCCCTTAAAAAGCAAAGGATCTTTCCTACTTACAGAGAACCATAGAGATGGCAGCATGAGAAGGACTCTGCCTGCCACTGCTGACTTTGAAGATGGAGGAAAGGGCCACAAGTCAAAGGATGCAAGTGGTCTCTACAAGCTGGAAAAGGTAAGGAAGTAGATTCTCTCCTACAGCCTCAGGAGGAAATATAACCCTGCTGATGCATTGGTTTTAGCTAAGTGAGATCCATGTTGGAATTTTCTTAGACTTCCACTTCTAAGTGGAAGTCTAAGATAATAAATTTGCAATGTTTTAAGCCACTAAGTTTTGGTAATTTGTTACAGCAATCAGAATGGATGTACATACATATATATGTGTATATATGTACAATTCTTATCTTTATTTTTACACATATCATGTGTTATACTTACTTAAAGATCATGCCATAGCACCCGTGATTTCTCTAAACCTTTTAAGAATTCATAATTGATCTATCACAGAATCAATTTTAGTATTTTCCAAATATTTGATGAGCGATATTGGCAGAATAAATAGGATGATTCTTACTATTTTTGTTTATGTTTTATTGATAGAACACAGGAACTCTACATGATTTTAGATAGAATGCAACCCGAAATAAAAGCTAAAACAAGAACAATGTAAAATGTTTTGAAAACTGTTCAGAGTAATTCAGGATGCTGTGATAAAGGCAAGTGAGAACAGATGGCTGATGGTGGATCACCATCAAACTCAGTTACTTAGACTGAAATAAACTTCTAAAATAGAATAATTCATCAGGACAGAGAAATATTCATTAAAATCACTTTAATTCTCTCAATCTTATTTTCCATTCAGAAGCATAATATTGAGCCACAGTTGTGCCTATTGTGTGAACCTGCTCCCAAACTCGAGGATATCTTATCCAAGCAATTGGTCTTACTTCTCAGACACACTTAAAGCTTAGTTAGATTATTTCAGCCTACTCTGCTATTGCTGCTGTTAAAATACATGCATGACCCAAGAACTCAAATTGGTAAATTCATGTAACTACACTTCTTATAAAATGTTATGCAATCATATTCAAAAGATATAGGTTTATAAAAATAATTTGAAACAGGAAATCTTTAAGATATTTAACTTAGTGGGTATTTATATGCATGTATAATATTTAGCAAAACTAGACAGTCAACTAACACATTGATAGCAAATTTACATCATGGATCATGGAAACACACACACATTCACACACTGGCATGAACATATACACAAATTTATACACTGAATTGAGAATACTACAAATGGAATTCTGCTATCAACTCTCCTATCTCTACTTTCTTAGAACCTGTTGAAAACATCTAACATTTTCTGAGGTCCAAGAGTTATGTCACAGCTTTGATTGACATAAGCTCCAATTTTCCTTGCATAACACCATAGGTTCATGGTAGCATAATGTGTCTCTTATTCTTTTGTCCCACACTGTTTGAGTGAGATAGTCTTTCTTTGCTAGGGACAATTCCTATAAACTCATTAGTCTGTGCACTGTAAATGGTTAAATGTTCATTTCAATACAACTCTGCCTGTTGTCTTTATGGAAGTGTTTTTCCTTCATTTTATTTTACAAATGCTTGAAGACTACCTTACCAAGTGTTATTTTTCCTTTCTAGTCCGTTTAGTTAGAAGATTTTATAAAATCTCCACAGATAACTTTTTTTTCTTCACTCCTGGTTACAATCGTTGGAAAATATATATTATAAATGGATTATAATAACTTGCAGAGATGTAAAAAAACATTTTAGTCCTCTTTTGCGTTTTAAAACTTACACTGTCAAAGTTTTGGAATTATGTGTTCATACATAAAATATCTTGACAGGATTTTTAGATAAGAAATTATAATCCATAATTTAAAAATAAAATTTTATTAAATATTTAAAACACATTAATAAATTGAGAGCTTTATGAACTATTATAAGTGAAAGCATTGATTAAAATATAAACCAGATTAATAAACTGAGCATTAATAGCAATGTTAAAACCCCACTGCACCCACCTATAGTACCTATCCAAATAAATGCAATATTTCTAGAGTCAACTCAGGTAAATGATCAGTGATCATGAGTGCAAATATTCCTATGTCATTTCCACATTAATTTTGTTTTATTATTTTTTTATCTTGTCTTATCAGCACTATAACATTCTTTTTGCAGTGAACACTAATTAATGGATATCTGTAGAGTGATTAGAATGTCACCTTGAAGGAAAAAAATCAGAAAAATGTGCAAAAGGCTCTATTGGGGTGATATTACTATGGCTGTAGATGCATGATTGATAAAATGGAAAATTTATGAAAATAAATCAAAATTCAAGCTTGAAAAAAATACTTCAACAAAATCAAGTGTAGTAATTTGAAGAAGAAGAAAAAAAAACCTCTGAAGTTTTATTCTAATTTTAGAGTCACAGAAAGCATCACATAAGTCCATCTGGCCCTCAAATATAATTCCTGGAAGCATGGACACCTCAGGGTCCATGCTCCAGTACCAAATTTCTGACAGTAAGTAGCCATATTATGATCTCAAATTTTCATCCACTGTATACTTAAACCACTTAGGAACACATAATTCCTCCTTTATATAAATGTATTTATTTGCCCCCCAAATTTTTGAAATTATGTATGCTAATTAAAAAACAAATCAAAACTACATTACCAATATTCTTTTTTGTTTTTTTTTTTGTGGTACGCGGGCCTCTCACTGCTGTGGCCTCTCCCGTTGTGGAGCACAGGCTCCAGACGCACAGGCTCAGCGGCCATGGCTCATGGACCCAGCCGCTCCGCGGCATGTGCAATCCTCCCACACCAGGGCACGAACCCATGTCCCCTGCATCAGCAGGTGGACTCTCAACCACTGCGCCACCAGGGAAGCCCCATTACCAATATTCTTAATTACAATGGTTCAAATTAGAAGGGATATTTCTTATATAAATTATTTGTAACATTTAATAAAATATGACATATTAATACTGGCTTGGGCAAAAATTACAACAGAATGGAATTCCTGTATATAATAGATTATTAATGAAGAGTTACCCAATTATATTTACATAGTTACTTTACTAGTTTGTAAAGAAACCTTAAGTTATTTAGATAGTTTTTGTCATTATTTTTATTTATTTTATTTTAAATTATTTATTTATTGTTATTTTTATTGTGTTATTTCGTGTTATTCAGACAGTCATTTTGTTATTTGTCAGGTGTATGGGAGGATAATATTACAAATCACTGGAGGGAGGAATTATAATATTGTTTCTTACACTTCATATTACACGGTATAATATTACTTAAAGGCAGATTAAGATTTGCTAAAAATATAATTTGAAAAATAAACCAGTATAAGATATTGAATGAAAATTCTCAATGAATAAAATCACAGTTGGAAAACTGGGAGAAAGGAAGCACCAAAAGTATATTAAGTTTAAAGCAAAATGTTTTACTTTAATATAGTCTTATGAATGATTATATTTAATATAAACAATCTAAGCATACCAATTAAGTGATTGCAGAGACTGTAGACTCAATTACATGCTATCTGGTAGAAACACAGCTTAAATAAAAACATACTGATACATAAAATTTAAAAAGATGAAAAAGGTAGACTATACTAAAACTGTTCAAAAGAAAACTGGAGTAGTTTTATTAGTATGAGTAATAATAGAATTAAAAACAAGGAACTGTTATTAGGGATAAAAAAGACATTATATAATGACAAAGTAGTCATTTCACCAAAAATACAAAATAAAGCTAAATATTTATTCATTTAGATAAAAACCTTCAAAAATGGAGCAAAAGTGGAAATGACTAAGGCACAATGTAGATAAATCCAAAATTATAGTTGGATATTTCAACACTAATATCACTATAACCAATGCAATGAGTAGGCAAACAATCAGTAAGGGTAAAGAAAATATGAAAAACACTATCAACTAACTTTACTTAATGACATTTATGGAATGCTACTACCAATGACAGAAGAATCCATAAATACTTTTTTTTTTTTTTTGGCTCCGCGGCCCTCCCCCCGCGGCGGCCTCTCCCGCCGCAGAGCACAGGCTCCGGACGCGCAGGCCCAGCAGCCAAGGCCCACGGGCCCAGCCGCTCCGCGGCACGTGGGATCCCCCCGGACCGGGGCACGAACCCGCGTCCCCTGCATCGGCAGGCGGACTCCCAACCACTGCGCCACCAGGGAAGCCCCCATAAATACTTTTTAAGTGCCCACAAGACTATTCACAAACATAGACCATACACTGGTCTATTGAACAAATATCAAAAGTTTAAAATAACTGATACTATAGAAAGCATGTTTTTTGACCATAATAGAACTGAAAACCAATCAGAAAAAAATATTTTTAACATAACAAAATATTTTGAAAATAATGAAACACTTGTATGGATCTAAAAGTCCAAAAGTTGTGGATGTCACTAAATCCATTTTTTAGAGAAAAATATACATACACACACACACACACACACACACGTACGAAGAGGAAAAATTACTATAAAATTAATGATTTAAGCTTTTAATTTAACAAACTAGAAAACAAAGCCAGAAAATGCAAAACAAGAAGGACAAAGGAAATAATACAAATGAGAGTAAGAATAAATAAAATCGAAAATAGAAAAAAAAAAATAGAGAAAATAAAAAGCCAAAATTATATTTAGTTGTAAAGATCAATAAAATTGATAAACTTCTAGAGGTTGACCCAAGAGACAGAAAGAGAAGAACAGAGTCATGAAGTGGGTGTGGGGGCTGGGGGGAGAACGAGTGAGAGGGAGGGAGGAGGGGGAGGGGGAGGAAGAGCAGACAAATCACCAGTATCAAGAATGAAAGAAGGGATATCACTACAGACCCCACTGATACTTAGAATGAAACTAAGTAAATACCTCAAACAACACTGCATACATATAATTTATTTGTTTTTATTCATTGTCTCGGAGTCAGAATGCTGATTATTTATTTTATACAGTTATCCCCTTGACACACAGACATACAGAGATTTTGTATATGTTCCTTTCTTGAGGAGTGTCTTTTCATAATCCTGCTAAATGAGCAGTGCTGCATATAATCTGAGACTAACTTGGAATAAGTCCTGACGTAATTTCGTAGGGTATACTAAATAGCAACCACGTTAGGATGGAATTAAAGATGGAGCTTTGAGAATATGAGTAACCATCAAGAGTCTAAAGATCTGCTCACAGAGGTGCAATTTAGGAGCAGGAGGTAAGGAAGACAGGGAAAGGCCATTTGAGACAAGAGCCCATAATTATAAGACAGATGCTTGCCTGATTTGAATATTTATGTGAGACATGAATAAAGAACAGAAACCTCATGTGGGTGATGATATAAGTAATTTAAGTAAGTGGTTTGGCTATATTCATAATTTTGAAGGATTACGAGGGACAGTTAAATGGTTTTTGAGATATGCAAATACGGTAGGCAGAATAATGGCTCCAATCACAGGAATCTATGAATATGTAAAGGTACATGGCGAAAGGGAATTGGGGTTGTAGATGTAATTAAGATTGCTAATCAGCTGACTTTAAAATAGAGAAATTAGGATGATCCAGGTGAGCTGATTGTAATTACAAGTATCCTTAAAGTAGAAGAGGAAGAGTCAGAATTGGAGAAGTGATGGTGGAAGCAAGATTAGAGTGATGTAATGTGAGAAAACTTGATCCGTGTTTCTGGCCTTGAAAAGGAGGGAGGAGCCATGAGCCTAGGAATGTGGGTGGTCTCTAGCAGCTAGAAAAGAAAATGGATTGCTTCCTAAAGCTTTCTAAAGGGAACTTAACTCAGCTGATTCCTTGATATTAGACCAGTAAAACCAATTTTGGACTTCAGATCTATAGAACCATAACAGAGGAGTCTGGCACTGGTTAAAAATCTATGTTTAATTTTTCCAGGACTGACTGTAAGCAGTTACAAAGATTTTACTAGGCAGGCCTCTCAGGGAAAGCTGCCCTCCTCACAGCAGACTTTGTGCACAGCTAGTGCTTTGCAGTGAAGGACTCAGGCCCTTTTGGTTGGTTATTCTCTTTCTTGTATTTGCATTCCTAGTTCAATTTCCTTCATTCCTAGGTCTCTTTATTTGAGACCTTGAGCAAAGATCCTCTTCAGGATCCTCTACCAAAGCCTTCTGAAGTTGGGGAGGTGGGAGAAATCTTGAAGATGTTTTATCCCACCTGAACTTGGTACCCAGTACTTTTCTACTTCTAGCCTCTCCTGACCCCAGAGTCCATAAAACTG
>NW_006770667.1:177964-197011 GCF_000442215.2 Lipotes vexillifer
GCTGAACCTTTTTGTTCAGGGCTCCTTCAACAGTGAGATGACCCCCGTATCTGCACTGATTGTTCAATGAAGGCTAAAAGGCTGTAGGATGGCATATTCAAAGTGCTCAAAGAATTAAACCTATCAATTATTTTTCAAAAATGAAGGTCAAGACGTTTCCAAACATACTAATACTGAGAGAATTCATTTCTTGCAAATGGCCTTACAGGAAATACTAAAAGATGTTCTTTGGGCTGAAAACAGGTGACTCAGACAGTAATTTGAATGCACACACACACCCCTTAAAGGTAATCACGTAAATATAAAAGACAGTAAAATTTTATATTTCTTCTCCCTTCTTCTTTAAACTGATTTATTAAAATATTAAATTTAAAAATAAGTATATAATTTTACTGTAGGATGTGTAACACACAGAAAATAAATATATTTAGCAATAATAGCAGAAAGGCAGTGGTTGGAAGCAAAGCTGCACTGGAGCAAGGTAAGGAAATGACACTAGGCAGTAACTCAAATTCACAGCAACAAATGAAGAGAACCAGAAATGGTAACTAAGAAGGTTAATATAACATATTCTGTCTATATACACGTGATCTTCTTTCTTTGATCATATTTAAAAGACATAAAATTATATAAAGTAATATTTCCAAAATGTATTTCTTATTTATAACATATAAAAATGTACCACATATAGCATTAATAGCACAAAAGGTGGGCAGGGGTAATAAAGCTATATCGGAGAAATGCTTTTTTGTTCACCAGAAATAAGCTCTTTTAAATCTAAAGTAGATTCAGATAAGTTAAAATGCATATGTTAAGCCCCAGAGCAACCATTAGGAAAATAAATAAGATTAATATAGTTAAAAAAATCTTTAAAGGATTTAAAAATGATATATTAGAAAATACTCATTTAAAGCAAAAAGAGAAGAGTAAAATTAAAGGAAAAAAAAGACATGATACATAGAGAGACAAAATGTAAAAGGGCAAATGTGACTACAACCATATAAACTATATCCTTAAATGTGTATTGATTAGTATATTCATTTAAAAGGCAGAGACTGTCCTCCTATATAAAAAACCAAGATCCTCCTTTATGCTGTGAACAGCAGACACACTTTAGATTCAACATATGAAAAGTTCGAAATTTAAAAAAAAAAGGAAAAGTATATCATGCAAACAGCAACCTTAAAAAAGATGGAATGGCTATATTGCTATCAAAGTAAATTCAAAACAAAAAAGTTATTAGAGATAAAGGGGATCATTAAAAATGGTAACAGAGACAATCCATCAAAAAGATATACTAATTACAAAAATATATACACATAACAACAAAGCTCCTAAATATATGAAGTAAAAATTAAGGGAAATACATAATATAGCAGAACTAAGGGAGATAGACAACACAACAATAATAGTTTCAATTTCCAATTTTCAATAGTTGATTGGACAACTAGGCAGAAGATCAATAAAGAAGTAAAATACCTCAGCAACACTATAAACTATAGCTATAAACTAGACCAGACATCAATAAAACATTCCACCCCCAAACAGCAGAAGATAGATTGCTTTCAAGTACACATGGAACACAATCCATAATAGCCCAAATCCTAGGCTATAAAACAAGTTTCAACTGATTTGAAAAGCATGGAACAATGCAATGCATATTCTCACACCACAATGGAATAAAATTAGAAATGAATAACAGAAAAAAATTAAAAATCAAAACTATGTGATAATAATATAGCAATACATTCCTAAACAACCAATAGGTCAATGAAGAAATCACAAGAGAAAATCTGAAAATACCGAGATGAAAAACAAACCCACAAGTACCAAAACTTGTGGAACACAACTAAATCAGAGCTTAGAAGAAATTTACAGCTGTAAGTGCATATGTTAAAAAGAAGGCCTTGAATCAAATACTCTACATTATAGGTGTCCTGCAAATTGAGCTATTAGAATGATTTACAAAATGTGAAACATGTGAATTAGATATGAAAAGTCAGGACGCTATTATAACTCCATTATTATCAACAGTATATGAAGTTACCTATTTGAGATGTTATAATTTTAAATGATTAAGGCAAAGTCTTCACCCTTTTTCTTCCAATACAGTTTACTCAATCTATTATTAGAAATTATTAAATTTCAACATATAATTCAGTTCTTATAAATTCCTCCTCAAAAACACTTATCTGAAACATCAAAGTGAAACAAAAGCTATTTCCCACCTGTAATTTTAAGTATGTGGAATAAGTTGCAGTTTCAAAATATACATTTCAGAAAACTCACAATTTCTTTTCTAAATAAGCCGAGAACAGAAGCAAATCTGGAGTCAGATTTGTTGGTTCACAACCTGGGGAGCTGGGGTGAAAGTCGAAACTGGCCCCCTTATGTGGACGGCAAGGAGAGACGGAAGAAAGGGGCAGGCCACCTCAGATTGGTACGTGTGGTTTTAAGTTTTAATAATTAAGGGAACGAAACTATGATGCTTGTCTTTGGCGGCCACCAGATGAGTAGACTTCCGTTCCCGCCAACCAGAAGCTTAGGCCTTTATAAAGAGGCCTTAATGGGGTTGCGTCACCTGTCTGTCCAGTGCTGAGGCCTCAACAGCGCGTTGCTCACTCGCTCTCTCCAGGCTGAGCCCTTGGCACCATTGCGGCTGCGCTGCGGGAACAGTGGGTGGAGCGTAGGTGCCGAGGACCAGGATGTGGGGAAGGCGCTTCGGCTAGCCGGATGGTGGACTCGCAGAATTGCCTGGGCCCGCCTCTTCGTGCAACCAGCCCTTATGTCCTCTCCGTGACCTCCTCCAGCTGCATTTTAGGTAAGTGAATACTATTCCTCTACGTCCATCATTCTGGCTATGTTTATAAGTAATAATTTTGTTTTGAAATTCTGTGGAAAAGGAGCTAAAGAAAGAGGCTGTTTCCTCACGGAAGAAATAAAATGTCTTTGCTGGGTTTTTGTAGGAATTTTTTAATAAGCCACTTAATGATAAAAGCATATTTTCACGGCTGCCCTGGTGGCGCAGTGGTTGAGAGTCCGCCTGCCGATGCAGGGGACACGGGTTCATGCCACGGTCAGGGAAGATTCCACATGCCGCGGAGCGGCTGGCCCCGTGAGCCATGGCTGCTGAGCCTGCGCGTCTGGAGCCTGTGCTCCGCAATGGGAGAGGCCACAACAGTGAGAGGCCCGCGTACCACAAAACAAAAACAAACAAACAAACATATTTTCAAACTTGAAAATTGTACTATGCTTCAAAAACATGTGTCTGCTTAAATGACATTTTAGCAGCAAAAGCACTTTGAAAATACATATTCGGATTTTTTTTTTTTTTTTTTTTTTTTTTTTTCAGCGTCTTTCTGGAGACAATGACAACCTTTGTCTTTAGATTAGCTTTACAAATCGAACACCCAGACGGTAGCATTTGCTCATGTTGGAGTGATAGGAAGGAAAGGAGAACTTTGATCAAACACCTGGGATGCCACAAATTTGTCTCTGATGCATCGGCAGGCGGACTCTCAACCACTGCGCCATCAGGGAAGCCCCATATTCGGATTTAATAATCATTATGGATGTGGCTTTCTTTTAAAACTAAAGGTCATTATTATTATTTTTTAAATTTTTATTTACTTATTTTTTTTTGGCCACGTTGGGTCCTCGCTGCTGCACGCGGGCTTTCTCTAGTTGTGGTGAGCGGGGGCTACTCTTCGTTGTGGTGCACGGGCTTTTCATTGCGGTGGCTTCTCTTGTTGCAGAGCACGGACTCTAGGCACCCAGGCCCAGTAGTTGTGGCACACAGGCTTAGTTGCTCCGCGGCATGTAGGGATCTTCCCTGACTAGGCTCGAACCCATAGTCCCCTGTATTGGCAGGCGGATTCTTAACCACTGCACTACAAGGGAAGTCCCAAAGGTCATTCTTTTTGGTATGATATAGAAACCAAAGTGTGTTTAGCTTTATCTTTCCTTAAAGTTATTTGATCGTTCCAGCTACATTTTTTTTTTTGAAATGACTAGGCATCTCCTGTGATTTTTCTTTTTATGTCTTTGTCAAAAAATAATTGACGTGCGTGTATGGATCTATTCCTGAACAACCTATTGATTCTGTTTTTGCTCACATCAAAATCACACCCTCTTAGTTAATGTAGTGTGATAGTAGCTTTTAAAATCTGGTAGAATAAATCCCCCAACTTGGATTCTTTTTCAAGATTGTCTAGGCTATCCTAAAGCAATTTTATTTATATATAAATTTTAAAATCATTTTTTAAACTATCACAAATATAAGGCTATTGAAGCTGTTTGGGATTGTGTTGAATCAGTATAACAATTTTGGGAGAGTTGACATCTTAAAGAATTAGTTGCAGATCAAGAAATATATAAAACTGTGTTTGTCTTTTAAATTTCTGTCAGTAACATGATCTGAACATACTTGACTCTTCTTTGAAAATCTATATATTTACACTATTTTAAATGAAATTTTAAATGAAATTTTCAATTTTATGTTGCAGTATATTGAAATATAATTGATTTTTATGTATTGATTTCATATCTAGCAATTTAATTCACTTATGATTACTAATAGTTCATTTTATAGGTACTTTTGGTTTTTACCTATAATCATGTCAATTGCACAAAATCTTTGTGTCTTTTAAATCTTTATTTTGTATTATTACACTAGTTAGGAATTCCCTCATAATAATGAACCAAAGAATGAACAAAAATGCATCTTTTTCTTTTGTTTCTAAGGAGAACAAGTTTGATAGTTAACCATTAATTATAAGATGCCAATAGGTTATTTGTAATTAGTTTTTATATCTTTGGAAAGATTTGATTCTAAATTTCTGGGCATTTTATCATAGGGTGTATTGAAATATATCACATTATTTTTTCTTTATTTTGGTGTCTATTTGGATTTTTCCTTTTATTCTGTTAATATGTTTTTTAGCAAATGATAAAACAATTTGCATTCTTAAAATACACTACACTTGCCACAGTCCTTACTGAACATGTTTTGTTCTATTGCTATCTAAAAGAAGTGTGTTAAAATATCTGATTATGTTTGTGCTTTATCTGTTTCTCTTACTCTCATGTTCCCTTTTAAAAATAAGTTTGGAATTCATATTATTAGTATGTTTCCCGTTGATTGGCCTTTTCTCATCTTTATGAAATGTCTCTTTGTGTCTCTAATACTTCTTGTATTTAAATCTCCTTTGTATGATATTAGTATAGACATTTACATTTTTTTTTTGTTTAGGGTTTTCAGGTTTTTACTTTCGAACTAGTCATGTCTTTATTTTTAAAGTATGTATGCTTTGAATCTGAATGTATTGTGTTTTTTATCTATTATAACAAACTTTAGCTTTTAATTAAAGGATTAAGTCCTTTCTTAATGAGTATAAATTACTAAAGTATTTGGGTTAAATCTACCATTTCCTATTTTTCTTCTTTTCTATCCCATCTGTTCTTTGCTATTGTATTCCTCATTTCTTAACTTCTTTAGTATTGTATACTTTTTCCCTTTAATTTTTACTGTCCACACCTTATATAAATATTTTATTGGTTATTCTAGAGACTACATCTTTCACTTATTATAACTGAACTTAACAGTTTAACTCCACTTTTCCCATTCCTTCTTTTCTATTATTTTGTCATTAAATTTTACTTATATATACTTTAAAAAATCCTACAAGATGTTGTTATAATTGCTGCTACAAACTGTCACTATATTTTTATATTTAATTATATGTTTGCATATTTTAGTACATTTCATTATTTCCTACAATCCTGTGCTTCCATCTGGAATTAATGAACTTATCCTGAAGAATTTCCTATACCTTCTTTTGTAATTGAAACCTGTTGGCAAAAAAAAAAAAAAAAAAAATTCTACTTTTTCTTTTTGTTTATTAATGTCTTCATTCACTTTCACTTTTGAGAGCTATTTTGTTAGGTAAAGAATTCTAGGTTGGTAAATGCACAGGTGTTGCTACTGTTATTGATATTGTCATTTTTAATATTTTAAAGACATTATTCCGTTGTCTACTGCCTTCAGATTTTCTGTAAGGAAACCATTAGTCTTTCTGTTGCTGCTTTGAAATTATTGCGTCTGTTAATTTGGCGAGTTTTAAGGTTTTATTCTTGTATTGGCTTTTCAGCATTCTATGATGTGCCTAAATGTGATTTAGTTTGTATTTATCCTACTTGATTTTTACCAAGCTTCTTGAATTTATTGGTCATGATATTCATAATTTTTGGAACATTCTCAGTCATTAACTCTTCAAATAATGTTTTTTTGCCATTTTCTTTATCATCTTCTCCTGAAATGCCAATATACATATTTTAGACCATTTAATTGTACATATTATATGCATATTGACATGATATTACCATAATTGAAAACAAAACCTTTATGAACAGGCACCTACTGGGGGACTGGCTGAAATGGAGAATATTTTTAGAGAAAATGTGTATAAAACATTCCAGAGGTCACAGTAAGATTGCATTTATGAAACTGAGCAGCAGATGAATGTCTAGGAGAAACATTGGTCAAGGGAGAACAGAAAATATAAAAACAGGGAAGCAAAGAAAATTTTATACTCATTTAAAAGTCTAGGTACCCAGACATATGAGAAAATAAAAATAACAACTTTTATTAGGTAATTTTAAATTATAAATGTTAAAAAATAATCAGGATATCAGAGTAAATGTTTATGACAAGAGAATACAGACAAAGCACACAGTGGATGACCACATTCCAGATACCATCAGTGTGGTCTTAAACATCTCTCACTGGGGTAGAGCAAGTTCATGGCACCATGCAAATGTGGGAGCAGGACAGTGGACATGTATATCATAAAAGGGGTGGGAAGAAAATAACTGTAGATTATGATAACTCAAGTTTCCTTTTAAGAGTTTCTTTAGCACAATGCTAAGGAAGGTGAGAAGAAAAAGTATAGGTAATTAGAAAAATTGAAGTTGAGGATATTTACCCTTTCACAGTGGTATATTAAACACTTTTAAAATATGAAGACTCCTTCACATCTAGATCTGTAGAGGAAAAATTTCTTAGTACCTAGAAATGGTTTATTTTTCCTTTTCATATATATTCAATTAAATGGTCTATGCTGCACACTTAAAAAAAACAGCTTTAAGGGGCTTCCCTGGTGGCGCAGTGGTTGGGAGTCCGCCTGCCGATGCAGGGGACACGGGTTCGTGCCACGGTCCGGGAAGATCCCACATGCCGCGGAGCGGCTGGGCCCGTGAGCCATGGCCGCTGAGCCTGCGCATCCGGAGCCTGTGCTCCGCGGCGGGAGCGGCCACAACAGTGAGAGGCCCGTGTACCGCAAAAACAAAACAAAACAAACAAAAAAAAAAACAGCTTTAAGGAGTACATGAAAATGTATTTTGTGGTTCTTAAACCTTTGTAAAAAAGTTGATATTTTAAGTCAATTCATGAATTATCTCAAGATGAGTTTCTAATTGTGTCATTATTTAAATGCAGTTTTTCGTGTGTTATTCTCTTACTGACATCAAAGGCATTAACCAAAATCTTAGTCATTTTGAGAAATTACTTTGACATAAATTTTATCTAGTTCATATAGTGTTATATGAGGCATATGGGAGGTTATAAACAGAGGAGAGTTCCTTACTCTGACTTATCTATCCATAATTGTTGCTTGTCAACACTAGCATCTGTAGTATGTACTGATTGAAACTTTTTTTTTTCCAAAGAAAAGTAAAGTAACAAATCCCGCAAGATCAGCAATGTCTATTGAGAATATTACTATTTTAACATTTAAATTTACCCCCAATACAAATATCTTCTATAACTGCAGTTCACTGCAGCATTTTATGAATATCTTGCTATTGAAACCATACACCATTTCCCTAATCAAATTTTAACTGAATATTGCCTATAAAATGATATATTCTTTCACTAGGTTGGCATTCAAATTCATCACATCCTGTGCTGTCTTCTCATACAACTTATTCTAGTGCCAAACAGATCTTCACTGGGACTAAAATTCAATGTACAATTTAATGTCTGTGCTAACCTGTGCATGAGCTTTAATTTCTCTGACTCTATTTGATCAAATGTAAAGTAAGGATAATATTGGTGTCTATCAGGATTAGGAGCTTTGTAAAAATATCCATCTTTGTGTATTAAATGAACTTTTTCATTGCTCATAGAAATCTATATTTTTTGGCTAAAATACCTTTTCTTGTACTAGTTTGTGTATCTGTAATAACTTTTACTTTTAGTAGTTCTACTGATTTTTCTAGATCAAATACCACCAACAACCAAAAAGCTCCCATGTTTTGTATTCTCAGGAGAAAGGACTCTTTTACTCTTTTATTGCTCCATGATAATATCATAAATCAATATAGAGCTGCCAGTTAGCTAGGGTCAGTCCCAGGTTATGCTTGTTGTACCAGTGTAGTTGTCAGTTGCATCTCCTTTTACAGTGTATGAGTAAGATGAGTAATAATACAGTGTCCCATTTTGTATGACTCCAGCACTACCTGCTATGTTCTGCTTTGGTTAAGAGTTATAGTATGCTTATTTTGACTTTAAATAAATTGACAGTTGAGGCTAAGTCTTCCCATTGATACCCTTTTTCCCCTTAAGTCTCTGCATACTGCCTTGGACATAGATGTGACAAATAGACATTTACGGAAGTGTGTTTTGATTTTTTTGTGTGTGTGTGTGGTATGCGGGCCTCTCACTGTTATGGCCTCTCCCGTTGCGGAGCACAGGCTCCGGACGCGCAGCCCCAATGGCCATGGCTCACAGGCCCAGCCACTCCGCGGCATGTGGGATCTTCCCGGACCGGGGCACGAACCCGTGTCCCCTGCATCGGCAAGCGGACTCTCAACCACTGCGCCACCAGGGAAGCCCTAATTTTGATATCATAATTGGCATTATTTGGCATCATTCAAAATATTTGAAATATTTTTTGAATGCTTTCTTACATATGAGGTTGGAATCTCCATATCACAAAGCTCTCTTCCTGTACTTAAATTGCTTAAACAGTTTGTATGAATGAGTGCCATAATAATAAAAAGCTCATGAGTTAAAAGAGATAATAATATACAATTTAAGATAAATTATTTACAAATATTTATCATCTTTACATGTTTTAGGAACTCTACTAGATTCAGCAGATACAGAAGTAAATTAAAAGAAAAAAATAAGCCTCTGTTTCCTTGATCTTAAAGTGAGGTAGATTGGTAATTGAGAAATTAAATAGAAAAATTGTAAATTGAAATAAATATAAATAATTGTAACTGTAAGTGATTTAGTTAAATTTACGTAATTGCTATACTGGAATAGAAAGTCAAATAGTTAAATTTGAGAAGGTTTCCCTGAATTAAGGATTATTTGGTAAGATTTGAAGGAACAAACTTCTATTTCTGTTAACATGTTGACTAATATATGTTGGAAAATTCTCCCAATGGGGAAAAAAACAGAAGCTTCTTAGAATATAAATGGAAATATATATTTGCAAATATGCTGATTTTTGTTAAGATAATAAGGAGTAATCAGAAGCAAAAAATGAATACAGTAGTAAAGAGGTTTAGCATGTTAGAATCAAATAACTGCTTTAACAAACCCCAAATCTCAGAGACTTAAGATATTAGAAGTTCATTTTTTTCCTGTAAAATAGTTCAATGTAAGTGCTTTGTGATGAATTCCATGTAGTAATTCTAAAAGTCATGCTCCTTACATATGGACACTCACTAAGGACTAGGAGTTCATTGCTTACATTTTTGGTTTATAATCAGTTACCTTTTGCAACTCTGCTGGCACAAAAATTCTGCCCTCTGTTCTATTTTATTTTGGCTTGTAAAAAGACCAGATCCGGGCTTCCCTGGTGGCGCAGTGCTTGAGAGTCCGCCTGCCGATGCAGGAGACGCGGGTTCGTGCCCCGTTTCGGGAAGATTCCACATGCCGCGGAGCGGCTGGGCCCGTGAGCCATGGCCACTGAGCCTGCGCGTCCGGAGCCTGTGCTCCGCAAATGGGAGAGGCCACAACAGTGAGAGGCCCGCATAACGCAAGGAAGAAAAAAAAAAAAAAAAAAAAAAAAAAAAAAAAAGACCAGATCCTCCTGATCTCAACAGTTTTGTATATAATATGTTGCTAAGTGCAGCTATTTGTCACCAGTATCCTTCAGACATACCATTTTCAAGTTCTTCTAGAGCTTTAAATTAGTAGGCACTTAGTCTACATTGCAACTTCTAAGTTATCTCAGACAGCATTGTTTAGCATGGGTATCCTGCAGGTTATGCTGTAGAATCAAACCACTTCATATCACAGTGGAATGAGACAAAAATGTTTATATTTCACTGATAGTACATGTCAAATTACTGTGTGGCTTGTGAGTTCTGCTTTGTAACATCTTTACTCTGGAATCAAAGCTGATAGTATAACTACTACCAGGAAGATTGCCAGTCATGTGGTTGAAAAAAAAAGAGAACTTTGAAGGATCTAACACCGTCTAATTAATGCTCTAGTCCTGAAGTGTTATGTCACTTTCACTTGTAGCTTATTGGATGAGATTAGTTCAGGACCTCATCCAACCACAAAGAGACCAGAAGGTGTAACATATATGTGTAGAAGAGGAATGAGACAGAAACATTGGGGATCAACAATAATGACTACTACAATAGATCCGTATTTGTTTGTTCTAACTTTATGGCATATGTGTTCTATGAAGCCTCTACCAATGTGTTCTGTGAATGTTAGTAGTTGTCACCTGACATTAAGGCATTCCCACATTGATTATTACAACTCTGAAAATGGCCAATTTATGGATTAGGTAAGTAATGCTAGTATCATAAGAGTTAAACCTAAAATATCAGTGACTTAACACAAGAAAGTTTACTTCTTATTTATGAAAAGTTAAATTGGTGATATTGGAGGCTCTGCTTTAGGTGATGATTCAGGGATTCACTCTCCTAGAGTCTTGTGGATCTGCCATTGTGAACACATGGACACTGACCCAGGAGACAGAAAAAAATAATTAAATGACTGTGTGAGAGATTTTTAAGGTCTAGATCTGGAAGTTTCTTGTGTCACTTCTGCACGTGTTCCATTGTCCAGCACTTAGTCACACCACCACACCTAAATAAATATACATGAGCAAAGATAATGTGGATCCTGGTTGATCAATAATATACCAGTAACATTTTTATGGTATATAAGGAAAACTAAAATATTCGGTGCAGTATTATCTAATTCAATCCTAGCAGCTTGCACCCTCAGGATATCAGCTAGACTCTAGTAAATTTAGACATCTCTTTTGAAGTCTGTGCTGGAAAATACTTCAGAAAATAATATCTGCCCATATTAGGGAATCTAATAGGGGGTGCTTTTATAAAAGTAGAATCATAAAGAGAAACATCTTCATTGTAAAACTGAGGAAAAAATAAACCCATTTTGCAAAAGTTGTCTTAAAAGAATCTTTCCTGTCCTGACTCTTATTGAGTAGAAGGGGGAAAAAAAAATCTGTATTTAATTTGTAGGCAAGACAACTCATAAAATAGCATGGATGAAATTACATTTTCTTTTGTGAACTATTTAAAAATAAAATTCATGGGGCATTTATTTTGTTGAAGTATAGTTGATTTACAATGTGTTAATTTCTACTGTACAGCAGAGTGATTCAGTTATACATATATATATATACATTTTTTCATATTCTTTTCCATTATGCTTTATCACAGGATGTTGAATATAGTTCCCTGTGCCATACAGTAGGATGTTGTTGTCTATCCATTTTATATATAATAGTTTTCATCTGCTAATCACAAACTCCCAGTCCATCTGTCCCCAGTCCCCTCTTTCTCCTGGCAATCACAAGTCTGTTCTCTATGTCTGTGAGTCTGTTGCTGTTCCATAGATAAGTTCATTTGTGTTATATTTTAGATTCCACATATAAGTGATATCATACGGTATTTATCTTTCTCTTTCTGACTTACTTCACTTAGTATGTTAATCTCTAGGTCCATCCATGTTGCTGCAAATGGCATTATTTCATTCTTTTTTAATGGCTGAGCAGTATTCCTTTGTATATATGTACCACATATTCTTTATCCATTCATCTGTAGATGGATATTTAGGTTGTTTCCATGTCTTGACTATTGTAAATAGTGCTGCAATGAATATTGCAGTTGCATGATATCTTTTAGAACTATAGTTTTCTGCAGATATATGCCCAGGAGTGGGATTGCAGGATCACACGGCAACTCTGTTTTTAGTTTTTTGAGGAACCTCCATACTGTTCTCCATAGTGGCTGCACCAATTTTCATACATCCCCACCAACAGTGTAGGAGGGTTCCATGGGGGCATTTTTATATAAAGTTGTTTAAGTTGTTATTACACTTAGCCAATTGGAAGAAGAGTGTTCAAATTCTCTTTGAAAAATCACATATTCAAAACAGAACTCGAATAATATAGATTAATTTTCCAAGCATTTGAACTCATGTCAAAAACATATATTATGCATTCAGAAGATAACCATGAGTGAGAGCAGGAAAAAAACAAACCAAAACAAATTCTTTGCTTTTGGAATTTTACATAGAATATAATAGAGGTGAAATTTATACATTTCAAATCAAAATGAAAAGCTAAAAAGATAAACTAAAAGTAAGCATTATAAAAAAGTCCAAGAGAAATTTAAAAATAAATAATTCTAGAAATAATAAATGTAATACATGCTATTAAACCATAACAGACTCTTTAAGAGCCACACTAGATAAACTTGAAAGTAAAAAAAAATATTAACTTGAAAAAAGATGTAAAGACATTAAGATATAGTCCAGATATATAATTTTAAAAATATGATAAAATTAAGATACATGAAAGGTAATGTGAGAATGCTCATAAGCATAATAATATTATTCTAGTAGGAGATAATAGAATGGAAAACATGATTTTTAAAAAAGATATTAGTTAAGCATTTTCATAATTGCCAAGAAATGTGCAATATAAAATACAAAATTCATAATGAAACTCAAAAAAAAAAAAAAAGAAACCTAGGAAAACACCAAAGGAATAAAAACAAATATTGGACAAAAGAGTAGCCAGAGAAAAATGGTCACCTAAAAAGGTAAAAACAAAAAACAAAAAAGATAACAGATATAGCTCTTTTCAATAACACCTATAGGAATCAGGATAAACACATACACACACACACACACACACACACGAGAGGAAATATGTACTACAATCAATTTAAAAGTTTAGACCTAGAGAAGCTAGTTTTTAAAGAGCAAGGGCAAAATGAACATATCTTTTATCTCACAAAATATGAGAGTATTTGTCAATAATATACTTTCATTGCATAAAGAGAAAAAATAATTCTGAAGAGATGTTTTATGAGTTGCAATAAGAAAATTGATAAGTAAGAGGGTAAAACCAAACGTTGACTATTTAAAGCAGTAATAATAATTATACCTAATTTGTATATTTAAAAACAGAATTAAAATATTGGACAATAATTTTGAATGCCAGGTAATCAGGTGTAAAACAGTTACAGACTTTGTATTGTTTAACAGAGTATAAGAATATTGATAACATTACACTTGGTAAAATGTTATTTTAAAATATATACCATTAGGGCTTCCCTGGTGGTGCAGTGGTTGAGAGTCCGCCTGCCGATGCAGGGGTCACGGACTTCCTTTTAAGGTGGAAGAAGCGACAAACCAATCTTCACAAAGGCTGAAATCTAGCTTCAAATGGGCCCCAATCCATAAACTAATCTGCATGTACTTTAATAGCATGTTAGAGAGCAAAATTAAATCTTTGGAGGAAAGTACCATTGGAAAGAATTTAAATTATCTCCACAGCTTTCCATACCAAAGAGCCAGCTTTTAATAAAAAATCATAAACCATGTTAATGGAAAGGGTCAAATACAAAAAGAGGAGGAGGAGGAGGAGGAAGAGGTAGATGATTGGGGAGAGAGGAAAAGAAAGTTGAAAGATAATAAGATAATGAAGTTACCATACATGGATTTTAAAATAACTGTTCTTGATTTATTCAGACCTAGATGGATGGGAATGGGGGTGGTGGTGGGAGGGAGATCCAAGAGGGAGGGGATATATGTATACATATAGCTGATTCACTTTGTTGTACAGCAGAAACTAACACAACATTGTAAAGCAATTATACTCCAATACAAAAAAAAAAAAGAAAAGAAAAAGAAAGAAAATAGGTGTTAAAATGGAGAATGGAGAATTTTGCCAAACACTTGGGATCAAAAAAAAGGAAAAGGGGCTTCCCTGGTGGCGCCGTGGTTGAGTCCACCTGCCGATGCAGGGGACACGGGTTCGTGCCCCAGTCCGGGAAGATCCCACATGCCGCGGAGCGGCTGGGCCCATGGCTGCTGAGCCTGCGCGTCTGGAGCCTGTGCTCCACAACGAGAGAGGCCAAAACAGTGAGAGGCCCGCGTACTGCAAAAAAAAAAAAAAAGGGAGAACGAAGAGTCAGTGGATTGCTAACCACTACCACCAGAAAAGAAAAACAAAAACACTCAATGGAAAAGTTAGTCCAGCAAAATAAAACAATTGAAATTAAAAATTCAGTAGAGCAGTGGAATTATTTAGTGAGAAAATTTGTGACTGGTGAGACAAATCAACATAAAATACACAGGTAATGATGTGAAGAGAGAAAAAAAGATGGAAAAAAAAAGCATATGGAGCATGATGATTGCAGAATAAACTCAATTCTAAAACCTGCTAAAAATACCACAAAAAAAGGGACATTTCAGCCCAATTGTTCTCATAATCATTGAGGTAAAAATTATAAGCAGAATAATAGTGAACTGAATCCAAAGATGTACCCAGGAATTTTGGGTTGGTTTAACATTTAAAATTTAAAAGTCAATATATAGGGACTTCCCTGGCTGTCCAGTGGTTAAGACTCCTTGCTTCCAATGTAAGGGGCGTGGGTTAGATCCCTGGTCGGGGAACTAAGATCCCACATGCCCCGTGGGCAAAAAAAAAAAAAAAGTCAATAAATATATTCATTATATTAACGAAATAAAGAAGAAACCATATATGATTACCTCAGTAGATGCTAGAAAAGCACTTTGTACATTTCATACCCATTATGACCAAAACTTTTTGCAAATCAGAAACAAAACAGAAGTTCCCTATCTTCTTAACAGCCATGTATTAAAAAAACATGCAAATCGTTAATAGGCATATTAATAGCTGTCCTACATCCTTGCTGATTGAGAGGGTGCAAATTGAAACTACACTAAGATATTTCTACACATCCTACTGGACGACTAAAATTAAAAATGCTAAAAATACTTACGAGTTGAACAATGGAAGTTTTTCTGCACTTCCAATAGATAGGAGAATTAGTAAAACCACTTTGGAATACAACTTGTCAACATATATGAAGATAACTGTGTAAATAGACTCTGTCCCCAAAATTTCACTCCTACTTGTATAAATAACATAACCCCCTCGATATGTGCACCAAAATACATGTACAAGAATGCTAGTTATGTTATTATTTGTGATAATATCAAAGCAATCCAAATACCCATCCACAATCTACAAAGAAAATAAACTTTTGTTTCACAAAACATACATGAATCTCATCTTGAGTGAAATATGCCAGAGACAAAATAAGACAAAATATATGTCATTTACATATATTTCAAACATGGAGAAAACTAATCTCTCATGTTAACAATCAGCACGGTTACTTTTTAGGAGAGGGGCAGATGGTGACAGGGAGAAAGTATGAGAAGTTTTTTGGTGCTTGATATTCTGTCAGATGACAAAAATAAAACAATTTAATAATGAGTTTGACGTCCGTTATTCAAGGGAAAACAATCCATGGATTGGAAGAGTGCAGTGCCTCACAAGCAGTGGAGTACTCTTCCTGAGGGGTGTTTGGGCAAGACCAACTTTTACAGAGTGTTAGAAGCATCAGTGCAGAGAAAGGGCATGGTTTTTGGCTGGGGTTGCATATCTGACATGTTTTAGAAAGCTCAAGGAACAGGGAAATAAGTATAGAGTCTAGAGTTGGCTTGGTGTTTGGGGATTGACTGGATATATTATGTTTCTGGTTAAGAGGAGCATTTACAGGAACAGGAAAGTTCACTTTGCTGATGTGACACCCCAGGCAGGAGCAACTCCATTTGGGCCTAGAAATTTTTTTCAACAGTTCTGTTTCTCAAGAACATTGTGTTTGTATATGTGCGATTACATAAAGAAAAATCATCTAGATGTAGTTATGATTTATTCCTTTTTTCCTGAATGTATAGTATAATCAATAAGTGTATTTGAAGCATTAGTGTTGATCATGGTATCACATTGTCAGAAGTTGCTGGGGACAAGTAGAGGTCAAATCACACAGCATTTCATGAGGCAAATATTAGAGATTTTTGTTTATGTCTAAGAGAACTGAATAGCCATTTAAATGTTTTAATAAAGGGCTTGGTCTCATCACACTTGCACTTTAGAATTCCCAATGCAGAAATGGGGAATAAAGTAGAAAAGGAAAAATGGATTTGGGGAATAACTAACTAATATTCCAGAAGATACATGATGGTAACTTGTAACTTGAAATACTTTGTGTGTTTAGTTAGGCAGGGGAAGGCGGTGGGAGGGGAGGGAAGAGAAGATATTATCAAGAGCGATGGTTAGATTTCATAGATATAGTTTAGGTCATACCAATAGGGTTTGATGCTGAGATTGATTTTGGCAGGACTAGAGAAGGAGAGAAAGGTTCAAATAATATCTCCTAAGTTTCTATCTTGTGAAACAGAATAATTGGAAATGTCTTTTATTAATGGGTAACAGTACAAGATGTTTTCTTAGGGAAATGTAAACTTTCTTGTTATGCCTTAGAATGTTGAGTGTGAAATGTTTTAAAGACATTCAAATAAAGATACCAAACAGGTATTATTGGGCTTCCCTGGTGGCGCAGTGGTTGAGAGTCTGCCTGCCGATGAAGGGAACATGGGTTCGTGTCCTGGTCCGGGAGGATCCCACATGCCGCGGAGCGGCTGGGCCCGTGAGCCATGGCCGCTGAGCCTGCGCGTCCGGAGCCTGTGCCCGGCAACGGTAGAGGCCACAACAGTGAGAGGCCCACGTACCGAAAAAAAAAACACAAAAAAACAAAAAATCAGGCATTTTCCACCAGGAGCTCTGAGGAGAGATCTGAAACCGTATTATACATTTGTAAATTTTCTGTCTGTAAGTGGATTTTGAAACCAAGGATATTGGTAAATTCTTCCAGAGAGAGGATAGAGATTGAGAAGTCTTCCTAGGTCCAAACCTGGAGTGACTCAACTTACAATAGTATTTCAGTTGAAAACAAGTCTGCAAAGGAGACTATGAATGGGGGTTCAGTGAGGTAGAAAGAAAATCATGAGAATATTGTGAAAGAGAAGACAGAGCAAATGGGAGTTCAAGAATGGAAGGGGAAGGAGCAACACTCTGGGGTAGAACGAAGGTTGGTTTTAGTGACACAGGATCCATGGTTTGATTCAGCAGTAGGACTGTTCTGATCATTGAGACAGAAAGCAGTGTAGTCAATTGCAAGTCATATAGATGACGGAATCAAAACAATAAAAATAGGCAAATATTCTGAGAACTATGGTTGTGAAGGAAGGATTACTTCAGATTGGGAACAGGAGGAAGAAGTGCGATACACAGAATTTTGCTGTCATTGCTGCTGCTGCTGCTGCTGTTGTTGTTGCTACTAATATTTGAAATGATGAGATTTGAGGACATATTTTTAAAATGAGAAGAATGCAATTGTGTGAATCTGATTACATATTGAAGAGAAAGAATAGATAATAGCAGTGGGAGAGAAGATAGCCAAAAAGACACAGATTGAGGCATTCTCTTTTCAGAGAGGAAGAGGTGCCCATCTGCTGTAGTAGGTGGTTGGACTCCAAATCAATGGGTTTTGCAACTGAAAAAAAAAAAAGACATTGCTATCCAAATATGTGATTTTGGAATCAATTTTAAATATACCATTTTAATATAAAATTATGTTCAAGTTTATATTTTTAAGAAGAAAGTGTATATTCAGATAGATAGTTTATACAATATGTATGTATATTGCTCAAATTGTGTTAAATGAATAAATTATCTTTAAAAAGTTTTTACTGTACTTAGAGCAAGTCGTATTACTTACATAATTTGTCAATTATATGATATACTCCTCAGTGCTCCACTTAAAAGTGTTATTGATATTAGCATTTACATACAACTTAGGCAATTCAGATTTTAGGAGTGAAATTCCTGGTAGTGAAATAATTATAATATCCAGGCTTTTAGTTCTTTTATTGAAAACAGATGTAAGTATTTCACCCTTTATTATTTTAATAACATGAAGTATATTATTCATTTATTTATTTTTATTGGAGCATAGTTGCTTTACAATGTTGTGTTAGTTTCTGCTGTACAGCGAAGCGAATCAGCTATATGTATACTTATATCCCCTCTTTTTTGGGTTCCTTTCCGTTTAGGTCACCACAGAGCACTGAGTAGAGTTCCCTGTGCTATACAGCAGGGATAGCATTATTTATCTATTTTATACATAGTAGTGTATATATGTCAATCCCAGTCTCCCAATTCATCCCATCCCCTTTTTCCCCCCTTGGTGTCCATACATTTGTTCTCTACATCTGTATCCCTATTTCTGCTTCACAAATAGGTTCATGCCTTCGCAATAGAGAATTCAAGCAATTAAAATATGTTTTGTTACCACAACATGAAACCAACTGAGTGAAGATTAGAAAAAGGTTGGGTTTGGGAGATACAAATAGAGCTGCTCTTTCAAATACATTTATTTTTATGTAAATTAATACTTATTACAATAAAATTTAATCCTAATACTCTTTTAAAGAATATACTTCATCTTTGCAAATAGACAAAAATGGTGATTTTAGCCCAGTTTTCCTTAATAAGTGATGAGTTTTTGAAATCTAGGACAGACAGGTAAGACCTATTCATGCTTTCAAATAATTACCAGAAATGTGCAGAAATATGTAATAAAATACAGAAATGTAGGGAA
>NW_006770667.1:197021-209753 GCF_000442215.2 Lipotes vexillifer
AGTTTAACCAAATTTAAAGAGCAGTACACATGAATCTAATAGTCTTTAATATGTGTTACAATTTCACAGTGTACAAAATTTAAGATTTCATGTACAGGCTTTAGAAGGCAACATGTTACTGTGATTTTATGATGCAAAACTGCTTATGCACTAATATGATACAAAAGAATCACTTCTTCAGTTTAGATTATTTTTTACTGTAATGCTGAAAAGGTAAGTTGTAAATAACTGCCATCATCAATTAGTTTTTAACCCCTCTAAAGCTCCTATTCAATACACATGATTTCTTTTAACAGTTAGGATCTTGAATATGATATTTATTATTTGATTTGCTCTGTTTGAAATGTATGAACACTAGCACTTCCAAGGAATTAATAGATTAACCAAGAGAAGTAAAACAATTTTATAAGATTTTTTTTATGTGTAAACTTAACCTCTATAAAAAATGGTGAATGAAAGAATTTAAACATTTATCTCCACCTATGATCAGCTTCCTAAGGTTACACATTTTCTGTACAGATATTATTTCAATTATGTCATAATGTAAAAAGAGAATTTAGAAAAAGTTGGCTTTTAGCTACAAATGGGAGAATTTTTTAGTTGTAAGTAAAAGAAAACTATAATTGTCGTATATTGACTAGATAACTGAAAAGCTCACATACTGGGTCAACTTAATGTTGATCTAGATTTGACAATATCAAAAAAAGACTCTCTTCTTCTGTAACCTGTTGTCTTGTAGTATATGTTCTATATTCTGAGGCTGGCTTTCTATATGGTGGCAAAATTACTAGCAGCAGCCTCTGATGCTAGCGCTTTCCATGTAGCTTCTGCAGAATGTGAAAGAATATTCTTTCTCAAGAGCTGCAGTTAATTTCTCCTCATGTCTCATTCAACAAAACAGGCTTATTGCCCACTCTGTAGCCAGTCACTCTGGATAAGTTATGAGAAGTACTAATCAGACTAAGAAAATCAGGTTTTCCAAGAAATTCCAGAAAATGATGGTGCAAATTTACTAAAAAGCACCTGGGGTACTTCAAGGAAATGTGGGTATCCAAACTAAACTTGTAGAACTGTTACAAATGTAATTGAAGAATGTACCTGAGCCAAAACTGGCAAGTGCAACATATTTACACTTGTAAATAATTACATTTTAATGTTTATCTATATTGCAGAAAAAAGTAGAAAATATGAATTAAACTGAGGAACAAGTTTTCTATCTTCCAACTTTCAAAGTGATCTTATGATTATGGTTTATGTACAAACTCACATATGGACTCCTGATTGACAGTAACCAAGAGTTGGAAAGACAGTGAAAATAATATATGTTAAAAAAAAGTTTCAACTGTTTGGGAAAATGTAGCTGAGCTCTGCTCAACATGTATCGTTTTTATCAAAATTACATCAAAACTAAAATTTCAGGCTCTTTAAATGAGGTAAAGTTTATTTTTAATGAGATTAAATATAATGGGAAATTTTAATTTAGAAAGAAATTATGGAATTTTAATTGGAACCAAGCATATTATTACTGTAAATTGTCAATTTTCCTTTCCTTCTGTAGTATTGGCTCTTAAATACATTGTGTGACTGAAAAAAAAAGTCTAAAAAAAGTAAAACTGTTTTAATAGTTTTGATTAATTTCTTCAGAATAGTTTTACATGTGTGTAGCAGGAAATTCTACAAATCTAAATATAAACTCATCTTTTCATGAGAGGAAGGAATGTGCTAACATTACACTTGGTATTTAAAATAATTTAGCTAATGCTACACTCACATATTTTAGTATTTATTTTAAATATCACCATGGAAATGTTAATTTTGATATTTCCCTTATGATATTTAATCTCTTGGGGTTTATCTGTTTTTCTCAGTACTAGAAAACATACAGTTCACAAATAAGATTCATGTTTTTTAATTTTAAAGTTATCATCAGTGGTAAATACCAAGTTATGTCTCTTTACACCCCAAAATGGAGATACTCTGTTTTACACAGCAATCTGAGGACTATGCTTGTAATGTTTTTGGCCTTCAAACTTTTAAAAATTTGCAAAGCATTATGACCTGAATCTTCCAGCAAACAAAAATACAATAAGGAAGAACTCAGTGTTTTTTACACCAACCCTCATATCCAATGACAAACATATATCTGAAACTCAAAGGTAAAGTTTTCTTAAATTTTACACACAATTTTTTTGTAAACTATTTTTAAATCATTGATTAAAGCAAAAATCCCATTCCATATACCCCTTCAAATTTCATATACACTTCATGGTCTTAATGCATCTTTTCCAACTACAGTGGTATGAAACTAGAAATAAACTATAAGAGGAAACCTGGACAAATCAAATATGTGGAAACACAATAGTATGCTACTGAACAACTTTTATTATGTCAATGTATAAATCAAAGGAGAAATAAAAAATTACCTGAATACAAATGAAAATGAAACACAACCTACTAAAATATACTGGGTGCAAAAACAAAACAAAACAAAACAGTACTAAGAAGGAAGTTTATAGCAATACAGGCCTACCTCAAGAAACAAGAAGAAAATTCAAATAAAGCACCTAGCCTACACGTAAAGGAACTTGAAAAGGTAAGAACAAATGAAGTCCAATGTCAGTAGAAGGAAGTATACATATAATAAAGATCAGAAGCGAAATAAATAGAGACTAAGAAGACAATAGAAAAGATCAGTGAAAACTAAGAACTGGTTCTTTGAAAAGATAAAATTGACAGATGTTTAGCTAGACTCATTAAGAAAGAAGATAAAAAGTGCTAATAAAATCAGAAATGAAAGAGGAAAATTACAATGGATACCATAGAAATACAAAGGGTTATAAGAGAATATTATGAGCAGCTGTACACAACAAATTGGACAACGTAGAAGAAATGGACAAATTCTTAAAATCATACAAACCTTCAGGACACAATCATGAAGAAATAGAAAATTTATACATTCATCACTAGTACAGAGATTAAACCATTAATCAAAAAGCTCCCCCAAAATAAAAATCCAGAATGATATAGCTTCACAGGTGAGTTCTATCAAACACTCAAGATTTAAGATCTGTCCTTCTCAAACTATTCCAAAAACCTCGAGAGGAGGGAGTACTTCCTAACTAATTTATGAGGCCAACATCACCCTGATACCAAAATCAGACAAAGACAACACAAAAATGAAATTTGCAGCCAATATGTCTGATGAACACAGAAAAGTCCTCAACAAAATATTAGCAAACCAAATACAGCAATATATTAGAAGTATCACATATCATGATCAAAAGGGACTTATTCCATGGGTGTAAGGATGGTTCAACATTTGCAAATCAATCAACATTATAAACCCCATTAACAAAATGAAAGATCAAAACCATATGATCATCTCAATAGAGGCAGGAAATAGCTTTGACATAATTCAACCACAATTTATGAAAAAAAAACAACCCCAGTGTGTATAGAAGGAACGTACCTCAACATAATAAAAGCCATTTATAACAAACCTACAGCTAACATCATCCTCTATGGTAAAAAACTGAAAGCTATCCTTCTAAAACCAGGAGCAAGACAAGAATGCCCACTCTCATCACTCTTATTCAACAAAATATTTGAAGTGTTATCCAGAACAATTAGGCAAGAAAAACAAATAACAGGCATCGAAATTGGAAAGGAAGAAGTAAAGCTTTCACTATTTGTTGATGACATGATTTTATATATAGAAAACCCTAAAGACTCCACAAAAATAAATGGATACAGTAAAGTTTCAGTGTACAAAATTAACATACAAAATTCTGTTGCACTTCCATATGCTAACAATGAGCTAGCAGAGAAATTAAGAAAACAATCCCAATTATAATCACAACATATAGAATAAAATACCTAGGAATAAATGTAGCCAAGGAGGTGAAAAACCTGTACACTGAAAACTATATGACATTGTTGAAAGAAAATGAAGAAGACATAAAAAAATGGGAAAATATTCTGTGCTCATGGATTGGAAGAATTAACACTGTGAAGACATCCACATTACCTAAAGAAATTTACAGATTCAGTGCAATCCCTATCAAAATCCCAAGGACATTTTTCACCAAAATAGAACAAAAAATTCTAAAATGCATACGGCAGCACCCAAGACTCTTAATAATAGCCAAAATTATCCTGAGAAAAATAACAAAGCTGGAGCTGTCATACTCTCTGATTTCAAGTTTATTACAAAGCCATAGTAAACAAAGTAGCATGGTATTGGCAGAAAGATACATAGAATGGAACATACAATGGAAAAGAATTGAGAATCCAGAAAGAAATCTAACCGTGTATGGACAATTAATTTATGACAGAGGAGCAAAAAAATGTACAATGGAGAAAGGATTGTCTCTTCAATAGTGTTGGGAAAACTGGATAGCTACATGCAAAATAGTGAAACTAGACCACTATCTCACACTGTACAGAGTAATCAACTCATAATGTATTAAAGACTTGAATGTAAGACTTGAAACACTAAAATTCCTAGAAGGAAACATAGGCAGTATGCTCTTGGACATGGTCTTAGCAATATCTTTCTAAATTTGTCCCTTCAGGCAAGGGAAACAAAAGAAAAAAATAAACAAATGGGATTACATCAAACTAAAACGTTTCTACACAGCAAAGGAAACCATCAACAAAACAAAAAGATAACCTACTGAATGGGAGAAGATCTGCAAATTATATATCCTATAGGGGTTTAATATCCAAAATATATAAATAACACATACAAATCAACAACAACAAAAAAAATTAAAAAATAGAGGAACTGAATAGACATTTTTCCAAAGAAGATACATAGATGGACAGCAAGCACATGAAAAGATGTTCAACATCACTAATTATTAGGGAAATGAAAATCAAAACCACAATGAGATGTCAACTCATGCCTGCTAGAATGGTTATTATCAAAAAGTCAAGAAACAAGTGTTTGCGAGGATGTGGAGAAAAGAGAACCCTCACGCATTGTTGGTGGGCGTATAAATTAGTACAGTCACTATGGAAAACAGTATGGAGATTGCTCAAAAACTTAAGGATAGAACTACAATATGATCCAACTACCCTACTTCTGGGTTTTATCCAAATAATACAAAAACATTAATTTTAAAAGATATATGCACTCCTATGTTTATCACAGCATTATTCGTAATAGCCAAGATATGGAAACAACCTAAATGCTTATCAATGGCTAAATGGGTAAAGAAGATGTGGTATATACACAATACCACCACCATCTATTTTACAGCTGAGTAGATGTAGAATACTACTCAACTATAAAAAAGATGAAATCTGGGCTTCCCTGGTGGCGCAGTGGTTGAGAGTCTGCCTGCCCAAACCCGGGTTCGTGCCCCAGTCTGGGAAGATCCCACATGCCATGGAGCGGCTGGGCCTGTGAGCCATGGCCGCTGAGCCTGCACGTCTGGAGCCTGTGCTCTGCGATGGGAGAGGCCACAACAGTGAGAGGCCCATGTACAGAAAAAAAAAAAAATGATGAAATCTTGCCAACTGGATGGACCTTGAAGGTATTATGCTAAGTGAGCTAAGTCATGCAGAGAAAGACATATACCATATGATTTTACTCATATTTGGAATATAAAAAACAAGAAAAACAAATGAATTAATCAAACCAAACAAAACAGATACAGGGAACAGAATAGTGGTATGCAGAGGGGATGGGGTTTGGGGAAGGGTGGAATGGATAAAGGGGGATCATCTGTATGGTGATGTATGGAAACTCAACTTCTGGTGGTGAGCACACTGTAGGGTGTACAGAAGAAGATATATAATGTTGTACACAGGAAAATAGTATAGTATTATAAACCAATGTTACCTCAATAAAAATGTCTTAAATAAATGAATGAATGAATGAAAAAATAATGTTTGAACCCAAATGATTGAGTTGATATTCACTGGAGTCTATCAATACAATTTTTAATTCTAGAGAATTAGACCTCAGTAATTTACCTATAAACATCCTGATCTTATTTTGAGAGCTTCAGGAATACTATAATTTATTTACCAAAAAAATTATTACTCCCAAATGGGTCATATCTGAAAATGGCTCAATATTTTATAGTGAGGTATTTCTATCCTCCTGGAAAATGCCTTGGATCTGTCACCGGACTGCCAGGCATGGAGCCCTGACGTGGCAGCTTGTTAGCTGTACAACTTGGGGCAACACAATTAACATCTCTATGGCTTAGTGTCCTCATCATAACAATGAAAATTATATAGCATACTAATTCCATAGAGCTGTTGCTTAGGATTAAATTATATAAAGTCCTTGGAACTATGCAATAGTTATTTTCACTTCTGTTTTAGAGTACATTTTCCTGCTGTTGCTTTTCTTTTTTTCTTTTCCCCTATCTTCAGAAAGCATGTTCTAGAAGACCTTGGAACCTTGTGGTTGATAATCATCTGGTTTATCACATTGTGAAAAATAGCAGTTAACATAGATTTTAAGTGGGCTTATCATCTTTGTAATTTAATGTATTTAAATGATATGTAATCCATGTGTAGAAATAAAAGACTTGTAACTAAAACTGAATATCCTAATTCATAGGATTCTTAGTCTATGAGATTATTGTAGACATTTGAGAAAAAGGCTAAGAAGATAGTTACCATTTGAGAAAATATATTTTAAATTCAAGTAACAATACCTTAGGTATTTATTTTTGAAAATTGTTGCTCTACTTCCTAAATCACAGGAAGTTATTCTTGTAGTACTGCTCACCTTAGTGTAGCTTTTTAACATTTACTTCATTATGAGTATTTAGATTGTGAATATAGCTATAAAATTTAATAGCATATTTTTATTGTTTACTTTGAGGATCACAATTACAAATTTGTGGTGTAGTTGACATTTAATAGCCTAAAGCTTTATGCTAAGCACATAATAAAATAAAACTTTCATTTATCCTTTATATTATTCCTGGTGGAAGGTGAACTACAATTTGTATTCATCAAACAAGAATGAAGTTAAACACATTACCTTTCAGTAATATTTATTCATGAATTCCCCCCATCCCAAAGGTATATACTTCAGAGATTTAGGGATGTGTCATAATCTCTCTTAAACTGACATATGTTCAAGGAGGCTATTAGAACACAAAACAGATTCAGTAAAACACAGACAACACAACAATATTTCTTTCTTTGTTTTGTCAAAAGTTTCAGAGACAGAGAAGAAAAATGAAAAACATGTATTAAACACATATGGCTTTGTTCCAGCACAGCAGAACAGCAGCTTTTCTTATAAAATAAAAATACATTTGAAGAGAGGGTTTATCATCTCATTAATATGCTGCTGGTCCTGTTTTATTTTTGTACTTGGCAGTAGCCATAGCAATTTTGTAAGTTCAGAATTTGTTGAGGCCTCCTCTCTGTACAGGGTTAAATATAACTTGTTTTCAAAATCCATACATGAGTCAATAGTAAATTTAAGGATATATGATAGGATCAGGGTAGAGTAAGTGTAGTGAAGAAAGAGTAAATGGAAATAAGTTGAGGAGGTTCCCTTTCTTCTTTTTTATTAATTCAGGAATGGAAATATCTGAAAATCTAAGTAGCGACTGAAAATCTAAGTAACGACAATGCAAAGCCTAGGGAAGAGATTGTTTCAAGTCATCAATAAATAAAATAGGTAAAATAATTGTTCAAGTTTCTGCGTTACTTAATTCTGTTCATCAGGATGGGTGATATAAATGAAATATAATTGGAACAGAATTATTTGCACTTTGTTCATTTATCTACAGAGATCTTTCTATATAGTAAGTAAGTCATGACTAAGTGAAGAAAGGAAAAAATTAATACGTAAAGGAATGAAGGAAAGATAGAAACAGAATATTCACCTTACCTGGGTCCTCTGATGGCATCAGTGACCTAATCATAATGTTTTAGTACATGGTTTCCTAAGAAAAAACCTGCAAAAGCCATCAATCACCAGGTGGTGTAAAATAAATTTTGAAATCATTCAAGGTTTTTTGAAACTTTTCCAACAACCTTTTGCAGGTGTTTTTGATAGAGAAAATGTGCCCATCTGTGAATGTTTACCCACAAAGGCTGTTTCAGCAGATCCATAGATTCAAAACAGTGCAACATTGAGCAGGCTCCTATTATGTGCATAAGCATATGTGATTAATTTTATTTACAGTAGTTTATCACTGTGTGTATTCATGAATGAAACAACGGGGAAGATAATGGACACAGCTGTCTGTGATTTAGCACTCAAGTTATTTGGACCAAGTGACTAAGCTATTACATATTTTTTCAAAAAGGATTTTATGATAGTTATCGACCACCTAAAGCTCTCAGTGTTGTTGCTGATTGCCTTTTGTGCAGTTGCCCATTCTTGAGAAGCATTACTGCATGCTGTGCTGTCTGCAGCCATGTCTTTACTGAAACATTGCCATGGTGCTGATCAAAGCCCAGAGATGACTCTGGAGTTCACATAAAATGTGTAGAGGAAGAGGGAGCAGTACATCTCTATGAGATATTTCATTTTCATGCTTCTCATCTCTGTCTTCACGTTAAAACTATTGAAGGAGATTTTAACACCTGCCAGCACTGAGCCTATCAATTAAATCAATATCTGAGATGGGGGCAGGGCATCAGTCTTTTATATTCATTTATTTATTTTCACATCTCCTCAGGTAATTCCTATGTGCTGTCATAGTTTAGAAGTCCTGCTCTATCTAGAAAATGTACAAATTATTTTGAAAGAAATGCAAAGTATATTAAATATGAAACATAAGATTTTTAAGAAAAGTAAAAGACGGTAATCCGAATTTGGTAAAAATCTTAGGTAAGAACGATAATATCATATAAAGATCCCAAATTTGACATGTTTTAATTAAAATGTAGTTTATAACAAAAAGAAAATATTTACCTAAAGAGTATAAAATAAACATGTTTGAATTCCCAAAGTAGTGCTAGATCAATGGGAGAAAATGAAGGATTTATTTTAGAAAAGACAAAAAGAGTGAAGAAAAATACCTGGGTAGTATTTATAAGTTATGTTGCAAATCTAGTTGATAGTGATCAAGATAATCAAATATTTAGAGGTACTGACAACTCTTTTAAGGCTTTTTTGACCCACCTGTAATGCATGACCGATAGCTTCACTCAAAATACTCCTCCTAACTTATAGCCAACCATACTTCCCTCCCTACCATAACCACTACTAGTTATGTCCTGCACTATAATGCCCTTGACTTCTACGTGGTGCCACTGCCTTCCTCCTTTTTTTTTACTTAACTCTCTGTGCAATATAATTGTGAGACCACTCAAAATAAAGAAGGCATTCTCAAACTTTTGGTACTTCTGACTGCTCTTTAGAAATTACACCTGAGCGTCATAAACCACGCAGGCTTTTGTTACTCAAAGTGTGGTCCATGGATCAGAAGATTTGAGGTCACTCAGGGACTTGTTAGAATTGCACTATCATGAGCCCTATCCCTGATCTACTGAATCAGAATCATTAGATAAAATTCTAAGGTCATTTGTATGCAAACTAGAATCAGGACATATTGATACATAGCATTTGTGTTGAGTCTTGCTGTTAAACCAAATTCACTGTCATATTAAACATCAGCCTAAGCTATCATGCTCTATGTACGCTTCTCAAAAAAAGTACACTCTACTCTGCCTCTGCCATTCATTCATGTATTTCAGACACCAATATTCCTACTTGCTCCCTCTCCAAGTCCAGAGTTTAGCATTTAAACCTCAGAGTTCTTAATGACCATCTCTTGCATGTGCCTGTCATCATCAGTGCCTGCCACAGTAGACCAAGTGAAAAGGAACACCTAATCCCACATTCCAAGATCATTCTTATAGAATTTATTTACATACTATGAAGCACAAATGCCCACCAGTCTACAAAAAAGGTCATTCCAAGCCCACTATGTTTCACTTTCCTGCTCTAAACTATCACTGACACCTCTTCCAAATTACCTTTGGTACTTCTATGCCCATTCTGCTTTGTGCTTCTTCTTCTCTTATCTGACAGTCTTCCTTTCTCTCCCCAATCATGGACTTCTCTCTCTTGTTTGACTTTGTCTTGAGTAATTATGAAACTCTTCTATACCCTCAATTCCTCTATGAATGTTCTTTTCAAATACATACCTTAACTGAAATATTGCCCCTCCCTCTGGACTTTTCCTTCCCATTCAGAATTCTCAAGGTGAGGATGGTTATTTTCCAGTATCTCACTCACATACATCAGGGTCAGGAGCTGGTGTCCTCTTTCTTCTCAGTGAAAATGTCAGATCATTACTAACCTATCTTCTTGAGATAAGCACTACTTCTCTGAGACAGATGCAATTTTGTTTGTATCACTGTTTCCTGAGTGTTATTATTGACCCATTTCTTTAAAACTTACCTACCTTCAATGAAAACTTTGGAACTGAATCTTTCTTTCTAATCCTATGGCCTACTGTCATCTAGAATGACTTAAATAACAGCATAGACTATCTATCCAGTATCAAAGCCACTTAATTTATTGTTCCTGCACTCCAAGAACCATCTCCAATGGACCTCCTTACAAACTTCCTTGTTCATATCTGAATTTGGATTATCCACTCTTGAACTTAGTATTTCCACTTTGGAGCTCAATATTTCATCCTTTTGGGATTCTTACTGAAACACTGTGAAAACAACTATTATTTGACTTTGGCGATACTTCAGTACAATTCATACTTCTAATTTATATATGCCCATCATCCCTTCCTCTCCTCACTCTCCTTGTTTTCCAGCTAAACTACATGTGCCATCTTTTAAACACCCTCTCTTACTGATATCTGGTATGTCTGGGATTCAGGAGTAACTTAGGAATCATTTGCATATAGATTATATGTAGAATTGCAGAACAAGAATTTTTTGTTTTAATGACTATTTTTATAAATGTTTGATCTAGTCTTTCAATATTCTTAAATTTTTCAACACATTTCAGTTGCTTTCATGTATATATGAAATATGTATCCTTAAACATTTTCCCCTGTATTTTTCTTCAACCTGTATGATTTTACCTGCAAGTTACCACCATCTATTTATTCCTGTTATCCTTTGTAAAATTATTCTATAAAAATCCTAGTCTATTCCACTATCTTACAATTTTCTCATCACTTTGGCTTTAGTTATGCTAACATTTTTCTTATTCATATTAGCTTTTTGTGTTATATTACTGTATGAAGGCATATTTTAAAAGTTTAAAATCATATAATCAATTCCAGAAAAATATTGCACAGGAGAATAAGAAGAATGTTTATCGTCATATTTTATAAGCAAAGAGTTGGCAGTAACCTGTCTGATTGTTGCAGATCATGGTGAAGTAATTTTTATGTATACTTCTGGCAAGATATTATGTAGTAATCAGAAGGAAGAAACATTTCTTCATATAAAAATAAAAGCAGATATTAAAAATATAATTCTGAATGAAAAATAAACAGGAAGTAAATTTATAGCATTTATAAGATGTTTAAATACATATATCAATATATTGTGTGTATATATGTGTATGTATGTATATATATTGGGGGTGTGTATGTGTTATGTGCATGCATACAGAATTAAATAATCAGATCAACAGTGTATTCAAAGAAAATACATTAAACACAAAAGATAGGGTGCTGATGGTGATTAAGGATGGGGACTAGATGTAAAAGTTAAACAAATTTTGAAAAGAAAAATATTAGACAATAATAGAACATCATATGCCCAGATGTTTGTTGAACTCAATTCTTTAGTCAGAATATTAAAATAAATCATAGAAATCCAAAACCACAATTTATCTTGGCTTTAGGCATTGCTTGGGAATCTTTATAATAGTGTGGTAGTTTTTTATGTATCAAAATTCTTTATGAAACATTCTCCCTCTTCCTTCTTCTCTTATAGGCACTATTCTGAATTCTGAAAACATCCCCAAATCTTATGTTCCTCATATCCTTTTTGTTGTGAACGTGTTGATGATAGATTCATCTACAGTTGTAAGAAATAAATACAGTACCCTTTACCCAGTTTCTGCCAATGGTAACATCTTGCAAAACTATAGTACTATATTTCACATCTAGAATATGGATATTGATAGTTAAAATACAGAACAGTTCCATCACCACAAGGATTCCTTCTGTTGCCTTTTTATAGCCACACCCATTTCCCACCTCCACCACCTCTTTAACCTCTGACAACCACCAATCTGTTCTCCGTTGCTATAAATTTGTCATTTCAAGAATGTTGTATAAATGGGATCATATATTATTGACGTTTTTCATGCAGCATAATTCTCCAGAGAGTCATCTGAGTTATTTGGAATATCAATAGGTTTTCTCCTTTTCATTGTTGAGTAGTATTCCATGGTATGTATGTACCACATCCATGTGTTTAATCATTCACTCACAAGAGGACACTGGGTTGTCATCAGTTTTTGGCTAGTAAAAATAGAGTTGCTGTAAACATTTGTGTGCAGGCTTTTATGTAAGCATAAATCTTTAGTTCTCTGGGATAAAGTAATTCCCAGGAGTGCTGAGAACTCTTAAAAATAAACATTCGGGGCTTCCCTGGTGGCGCAGTGGTTGAGGGTCCGCCTGCCGGTGCAGGGGACACGGGTTCGTGCCCCGGTCCGGGAAGATCCCACGTGCCACGGAGCAGCTGGGCCCATGAGCCATGGCTGCTGAGCCTGCGTGTCCGGAGCCTGTGCTCCACAATGGGAGAGGCCAC
>NW_006770667.1:209768-212606 GCF_000442215.2 Lipotes vexillifer
TTTTTTTTTTTTTTTTTTTTTTTTTTTTTTTTTGTGGTACGCGGGCATCTCACTGTCGTTGTGGCCTCTCCCGTTGCGGAGCACAGACTACGGACACGCAGGCTCAGTGGCATGTGGGATCTTCCGGGACCGGGGCACAAACCCCGTGTCCCCTGCATTGGCAGGCGTACTCTTAACCACTGTGCCACCAGGGAAGCCCAAATAGCTTTTACTTAAGCTGCTCTCTCTCTCATGCATCTTTTATTTTAAATTAATTAATTAATTGTTTTTGGCTGTGTTGGGTCTTCATTGCTGCACACAGGCTTTCACCAGTTGCAGCATATGGGGGCTATTCTTCATTGCGATGCGCGGGCTTCTCATTGCGGTGGCCTTTGTTGTGGAGCACAGGCTCTAGGCACGTGGGCTTCAGTAGTTGTGCCACGCAGGTTCAGTAGTTGTGGCTCATGGGTTCTAGAGCGCAGGCTCAGTAGTTGTGGCGCACAGGCTTAGCTGCTCCGCGGCATGTGGGATCTTCCCAGACCAGGGCTCGAACCAGTGTCTCCTGCACTGGCAGGTGGATTCTTAACCACTGTGCCACCAGGGAAGTCTCTATGCATCATTTTTTAAAACATAAATTTCTCTTTCTATTTTGGAAGAAGCACAGTTGTGTCTTTAGCCTTCAAAACTAAAACACTGTAAAGCAGCTTATTTAATTATGCTTTATCTGTAGTTTATTGGAAGCTCTCTTGTTTATCAGCTAACATTTTATCTGTCATAAATGAAAATCCCTCAGTGGGAGAATTATCTTATGTCTCCATAACCTAATTCCGTTTGGCAGTAACATTCCAATTTTTACACTAAATTATCTACTACTTTTCTTGAGTTGTTTTAAGAAAGTTTTAGCCAGATTGTATCAGGCAAATTACTTTTTCTTCATTTGAGAAAAGATAAGCATTCAGTGTTGCCATATAAATTCAAGTTTTCAAAACTGTCCACAAATAATCTTAAGTTTATTCTGATGTTCTTTAATCATTATTTAAATTATAGCATCCTCTGGCCATCCCTACTGTATATTATTTAAAGATATAACTATACACATCTCTTCTTGGACAGAAACTCTCAGTTTTTGTAAAGTGAACTGCCTACCAAATCTTACCACATGATGGCATTTATGTTATCTTTCCTGTTATATCCATATTTATTTATTTTGTTTTGCCTCAATCTCTTGTTCCATAGAAACAAAAAAGAAACAAATATTGATAGGTGTTTTCCTCTGTTTTTGTTGCTTCTATTAATATATATTTTTTCACTTTTCAGGGTTCCAGAATTATGTAACACGTTTAGGTCTTCTGTAATCTTAATCATTTTAATATACATTTGATCACTATCATTTCTTAACACTCTATTTGAAGGAAACTGATGAATCAGTCTCTTATTCTCCTACTTCTGTTTCTCTTAAAGATTTTTTTCTCATCTTCTTCTGCATAGTTTTTATCATGCTCTTCACTGCTTTTGCTGCTTTGATGGGGACCTTCAGTAGCAAACACCATGTAGCACGGTTGGTGTTTCCTCAGAAATGCACCTGTCCTTAGTGAAATTGATTAGAATCCATAACTGTCTTTAGAGACTTCTAGTTGAAATCTTATTTCTGTCATTTCCAATGGAATTTTAAAATAGATGAGGGAAAATGCTTTACTTATTACTGAAATATAGTAGACTTCTGTTAACTGTTTTTGAATGCATTATTTCTGTGAATTCTCATAAAAGCTTATAATAAATTTGATTTTGTACTAGAGGAAGAAAAAATTAGGAATACTTCTTTCTGAGTAGCTCAGATATTGTTTAAATTTAGAATCTTTCATAAATCCTATGCACAAAAACCTGCTTCAGGGTTAAAGTCTGATTTTGAAATCACAGATGAGAAAAAGCAACCAAAAGTAGACAAACATTTTAACATAAATCAGTAACATATACTGTTAAATATGGTATACCATAATTATTCTAGGTTTCAAAAATCAATATTAAAGAACAAATAGAGAAATATAAGTAAAAAGCGATATAACCTGCTTTATGAAGAGTATTGAATGTGATTTTAACAGTGTTAAGAAATTTAAACAGATTAGTTGTATGTGTTACTGACCATACATTTCACTTAATGGATATTATTTATCATAATATATATTATATAATGTATATCATATAGTGTATTTATGTACACATGCATATATACTTGAATGTGTGTATAACACCATGTTATTTATTTATTTTTTACATCTTTATTGCAGTATAATTGCTTTACAATGGTGTGTTAGTTTCTGCTCCATAACAAAGCGAATCAGCCATACATATACACATGTTCCCATATCTCTTCCCTCTTGTGTCTCCCTCCCTCCCACCCTCCCACCCTCCCTATCCCACCCCTCTAGGTGGTCACAAACCACTGAGCTGATCTCCCCGTGCGATGCAGCTGCTTCCCACTAGCTATCTGTTTTACATTTGGTAGTGTATATATGTCCATGCCACTCTTTTACTTCATCCCAGCTTACCCTCCCCCACCCCCGTGTCCTCAGATCCATTCTCTATGTCTGCATCTCTATTCCAGTCCTGCCCCTAGGTTCATCAAAACTTTTTTTTTTTAGATTCCATATATATGTGTTAGCATACGGTATTTGTTTTTCTCTTTCTGACTTACTTCCCTCTGTATGACAGAGTCTAGGTCCATCCACCTCACTACAGATAACTCAATTTTGTTTCTTTTTATGGCTGAGTAATAGTCCATTGTATATATGTGCCATATCTTCTTTATCCACTCATCTGTTGATGGACACTTAGGTTGCTTCCATGTCCTGGCTATTGTAA
>NW_006770667.1:213538-248475 GCF_000442215.2 Lipotes vexillifer
CATCTTTATTGGAGTATAATTGCTTTACAATGGTGTGTTAGTTTCTGCTTTATAACAAAGTGAATCAGTTATACATATACATATGTTCCCATATCTCTTCCCTCTTGCGTCTCCCTCCCTCCCACCCTCCCTATCCCACCCCTCCAGGCAGTCACAGAGCACCGAGCTGATCTCCCTGTGCTATACGGCTGCTTCCCACTCCTATCTATCTTACGTTTGGTAGTGTATATATGTCCATGCCTCTCTATCGCTTTGTCACAGCTTACCCTTCCCCCTCCCCATATCTTCAAGTCCATTCTCTAGTAGGTCTGTGTCTTTGTTCCTGTCTTACCCCTAGGTTCTTCATGACCTTTTTTTTTCTTAAATTCCATATATATGTGTTAGCATATGGTATTTGTCTTTCTCTTTCTGACTTACTTCACTCTGTATGACAGACTGTAGGTCTATCCACCTCATTACAAATAGCTCAATTTCGTTTCTTTTTATGGCTGAGTAATATTCCATTGTATATATGCGCCACATCTTTATCCATTCATCCGATGATGGACACTTAGGTTGTTTCCATCTCCGGGCTATTGTAAATAGAGCTGCAATGAACATTTTGGACATGACTCTTTTTGAATTATGGTTTTCTGGCCATCATCAAAAAATCTAGAAACAATAAATGCTGGGGAGGGTGTGGAGAATAGGGAACACTCTTGCACTGCTGGTGGGAATGTGAATTGGTACAGCCACTATGGAGAACAATATGGAGGTTCCTTAGAAAACTACAAACAGAACTACCATATGACCCAGCAATCCCACTACTGGGCATATACCCTGAGAAAACCATGATTCAAAAAGAGTCATGTATAACACCATATTATATCCTACTTTAGTGTCACAGAATGCCAGTATTATTATCCTTCTGTGAAAATCATTATAAATCAGTAAATAGCAAAACTTATCTTTGAGAAGCCATACCCTTTTCTTGTTTTTATTTCTCAGTTTCACTTCTTCAGTCTATCTTAGTTACTAAGGTTAGGCTAGAAGTTTAGTAAATTACATTTATAGTTTCATTTGAAAATATGGAAATATTATGTCTTAAGCTGCTCTGAGGCTTAAGTTTATAATGAATTCCATTATTGATAAACTTAAATAGACAATGCAATATACAGAATTAGATGGAAAATAGACTCATAAATACAATACACAATTTATTGGTCAGCATTGATCAAGAAGCAATATCCAAGAACTAAATTTAACAATAGCTCTTACAGACATCTCAGAGATGAGACTTTCGTAGGATGAGAAACAGAATAAGTGGTAAAAAGCTGAGCCCCTGGAGTTAGCCAGTCAATATTATGCTTTGGTCTTGTAGTTTTCTTATAATAACTGAGAAACTCTTTTACCACTTTCAAAGCCCAGAACAACCTTATTCTCATGACATGTTGACATGTGCAGGTGGAAGAGGTATGGACCTTTCTTGAGTGAGGAAGATCCTCTAAGTGACATATGCAAGTAAAACATATTGGCATTAGTGTGCCAGGGTTTTGCAAGAACAAGCAATTAAACATTCTTAGACCCTGTGCACCTGTGGCAATGCCAGTTCCAAATTCATTAAGCAGGCATCTGTGTCCAGAAGAAGACGATCTGTTGATTTTTTATCTGCTAACATGAAAACCAAAGCTAATTTACACATTTGCTTTGGTAAATTAGAGATTACCATTTCAAGAAGTTTTAGTTGCTGGTGTTTTGTTGTTGTCATGTTGTTTTTGGTTTTCTTCCTAATCCATAAAGAATTTTATAGATTTAAATTATCTATATATTAAAGGATTTCCACCTCCAACATAATTTTCAAAGCATTAATAGGAACAATTATAGTTAATCATACTGGGATCTTTGAAAATGTGATTCAGGCTATAATATTTCTCCTCATAAAGTCTATGTAAACTCAATGTTTTTCATATATTTCAATAGGTATTAGTTAAGATATAGGCTTTTTTCTAAGTGATTAAAAAATGACTTAAGTTAGTGGCTTGTCTCTCACATAAGAGTCTAGTTGCACAGGAGTAGATGGGCTGCGCTCTAGATTCCATTTCCTTGTTTCATCATTATAACCTAGTTTGTTATATTCATACCTACAGTCAAAATGTGATCACTGCTATGTTTGTGTTTCAAATAGGAATAAGAGAGGGGACAACATGGGACAAAAGTAACTTTATTTGTATAATTAAAGCAGTAGGTGTTCACATCATTTTCACTCAAGTACTATTGATCAATACCTAGTGGCACAACTGCCTCTACCTACAGGGGTAGCTAAGTAATAAAATCCATAGCTGAGCAACCATGTACACAGCCAAAAATCCATCAAAAGCAGTATTATTAATTAATAGCAAACCTGCTATACTTGGGTTCATTGAACTCTTGTTCTATGGACAGTTTTCAAGGACATAAACTCCTTAATATGTCTTATAAATATGTTCAGATATAAGCATTTGAGAATTTTAATCTGATTCTTAAAGGGGCCTCCTGCCCCCCAAATTTTTAAGAAATTTTAAAGAGAACACTCCATCCTGCACTGTGCCCTTATCGTCCAGTTGTTAATGTCAAAGATGTAGAAATCTTGATATTTCTCAGGCGTACCATCACCACACACAGTTCACATATTCTCATTAGTTCTAACACCAAATATACTCCTAACTCAGTGGCTTCCACAAGTTTCCGCTGTTATCAGGCTAGTCAAAGTCATCAAGGTAAAGATATCCCATTTCCCACACACATAGATTATTTTAAGAGCCTACTAACTTGTCCTGTTGTTCTTTTTTGTTTCTCATCTCTTACAAAGATAAAGCCAGGTATCATTCTAATTACAAAAATAGAATTATTTGACTTCCAAATCTAAATGTTTAATAGCTTTTTACTTCTTTAGATCATACTTACAATTTACGACAACATGCCATATCATGCATTCATGGCCACAATCTCTCTAATGTAATTTCACACCAAGCGCCTCTCTTCCCCTTCATCCTCCTGGCTTTAAAATTTCTTTCTGTTCTTCAAACACACCAACCTACTTCCCAAATGAGAGCTGCTGCTACAAATGCTTTTTCTTCTACTTTAAATACTTTCCTCTTACTTCCTACCATTTCAAAATAGTTTTATTGAAATTTGGTATAGACATATTTTTAATGGACGTTATGGGTTTTTATGGTTAAGCTAATTTATTTGCATTTGTTGTTTATGTGGTTTTCCTCTGTCACTCGTACATGTCTAGTTCACCTAGCTAATGAAAATAAAGAAGTGTCCAGTAAATTTTATTACCTAGATTATAATGGTTTAAGCCCCTGATGACTTGATTAATGAATCCTTGCCTCTTCCCTGCTACCAAACGTGGTCCGAAATGATTTTTGAGGATGTGTAAAAGGGTATCTGCCATATTAAGTATTTAATCAGTTGAAACTTTCTTCCTGCCAAGAACTGATTTATCTCAGTTGTCTTTCTTTCCTATTTTGGCTTCTCCATCTAATTTCATTAAATTGCCCTTAAGATACTGAAGGTTGGTATTTACACTAAGTCTGGTGCCCAGCTTGAGGCCATTATTATCCATCCCAAGTATTTAGTTTCCTATTATCCCCAAAGATACCATTTTTTATTGCTCGCAAACAATAATAGATTCTGTAAGGTAAAGGTTTAGTGATATCCACTCCTTGCCACGTTTTGGTGTCTTGATCTCAGATCTGCATTGCTTGTAAACATACAAAGCATCATATAATATTTGCCCTAATATGCTGCAACCAAATATTCAATTTAGAATGCTTTCAACTCCACATAACAGAAATACCCAACTCAAAATAGCTTAAAAATTTAAAGTGCAAAGTTTGTGTGAGGAATTCTAAGCATAGAAAACTCATATTTGGATAAATAGAAAAACTGCTCATTAATTTATTTTCCCAGTAACTAACAATTACCAAACACACACATATACATGCACACACATATATGTTTCAATAAAGATTATAGATAACCTAATATAAATCATATGCCATCTTATTTTGAGTCTAAAGGAAGATATATATTAAAATTCCTATCTATATGTCCTCTAAAATAATCTTAAATATATATGAAGCAACACCGATAAAATTAAAAGAATATAAACAAATACACAAATATAGTCAGAAAATCTAACCCTCTTCTCTTAATAAAAAATGAAAAAAGCTGAAAAAATTTAAAAGTTATTCAATCCCAAATAAATAATAAAGGCAGAAATAATATAAGAAATTAAACTAATGGAATATGGAAGAAAAAAGAATATCCTGAGACAGACTCCCACATATGGAGTCAACTTATTTATGACATCATTAATACTGCTGTGCCCTGAGAAAATGATGATCTTTTCAATAAAGACCAATTGTGTTAATTGGATCCTTTGGGGGGAAAATTGGATCCCTAAATCATAATATTCATAAATGTCAATTTTAGTTGGTTTGTGACAGATAAAGCAGTGAACTTTCAGAAGCAAACATATGAGAATATAACAGATGGTAAGCAAAGGTTTCTCAAATAGGGCACAAAAAGCTTTAACCATAAAAGGAAAAATTATAACACTGACTATATTAATGATTAGATCTTCTGGTCATCAAAATATTCCATTGATAGAGTGAAAAAACTCACATTGAGTGAAGATATTTGCAATACTGGTATCTGACAAAAGACTTACATCTGCACTATACAAAGAACTCCTAAATATTAATAAGATAAAACTACCCTGTTCAGTAGCAAAAAAGGCTTACAAACTTAACAGTTACTTCACGCAGAGAGGCTATCTAAGTATCCAAATGATGCATGAACATGCATTTAATTTAATTAGCCTTTAAGAGGATACAAATGAAATATAGTGAAATACAACTACACACTTGTCAGAATGACTAATAGTAATACCAGGTGTTACTGGGAATGTGGAATACCTTCAAGTCTCAGGTACCGGTGGTTGGAGAGTAAAGAGACAAAATAATTGACTAATAAGCTGTGACCCAGCAAGTCTATTTCTTGTATTTTCAGCAGAAATGCACACACCTATCCAACTAAAATCAATTAGAGGGTTCGTAGCAACAATATTCAGAATTGACAAAAATGAGAATGAACAAACCACTACTCCATAAGTGATATGGATGTTACCTACAAACATAATATTAAAAAAGAAACCAGGGCTTCCCTGGTGGCGCGGTGGTTGGGAGTCCGCCTGCCGATGCGGGGGCCACGGGTTCGCGCCCCGGTCCGGGAGGGTCCTGCGTGCCGCGGAGCGGCTGGGCCCGTGGGCCACGGCCGCTGGGCCTGCGCGTCTGGAGCCTGTGGTAAAGTGCATGAACTGTTCAACATCATTCAGCTAAAGTCCGAAAAGAGCAAATCTAATCTAAGATGTTAGAAGTCAGGGTAATGGTTATCCTGGGAGACATAAGTAGGAAAGGTACGAGGGGATTTCTGGAGTTCTGGTGATGTTGATTTATTGATTTGAGTGCTTATTGTATTTGGTTTGTGAAAATTTATGCAGTTGTATGCTTATGATTTCTTCATTTTACTTACATATAAAATTTACATAAAACATATCACAATATATTAAAGGTGACTAAATAATAAAATTATGTTATCAGTCGCCTTCTGTATATGTTTTCTAGATAGAGCCACTATATTTTAAACTATTTACTAATATATATTTCAATACAAAGAAAATAATTTTAAAAATATCTTCAGATATTTTAATCCAGATATTCTATAGCTGATACTATTATATTACCAACCTGTTCATGATACAGTTTTTTCCATAGCATCCTCAATTTATTCTGCCAAGCTACAAAATAAGCTAACCAGTGTCAAATAACCAAAAGCCAAATGGGATTATCTCTGAATGGGTTTTGCCAAAAAAATAAAAACTGTTAAAATTGGACCAAAAAAGATACTATTTCTAAATCAGGGACCCAAATAGACTGTAGTAGACTGCAACTTAGCTCAGTTTAAGCAAGGTGTGAGTGAAACACACAAAAAAATTGTTACATTGACATAAAAAAATGTAAGTTTAAGAAATGTCATGGTTTAAAATAATTGATGACAATTGTTTCAGGAATTGAAGTGAAAGAAAGAAAAGTAGCTAGAAAATGAAATGTGAGAAAGTAAAATTATAAAAATGAAATTCTACCGTTAACTATATGCTTAACTAAGTAGTCTATGGGGAATGAATTTCTTAAATGTAACTAGGAGAATGTGAAAAATATGCAGTATTATATATCATGTGAAAATTTCAAAACAAACCAGAAATGTATATTAGGATACAAAGTGATAATCTTAAAGAACTACAAGAAATTTCAAAACAAACCAGAAACGTATGTTAGAAGGGTACAAAGTGATAATCTTATAGAACTAAGAAAAAGAGTTCTTGATAAAATAGAAATGTTAAGGCTTGAGAATAGAGAGCACATCATTCAGAGTGTAAGCATATTGGTTATAAGAGTGATAAAGTTAATAAACTCATGGCATAAAGAAGGGAAATCTAGTTGAGAATAAAATCATAGATATGTCATCAAACATGCCAAATAAAATGAAGGGCATTGGGATGGAATATTTCAAAGCAGCCTTTACTATACCAATAGCTAGTTGTCATATCTGCCAACTATGAACCATACAAAAGATGGATGCCTTTGAAATGTCTTGCTCAATAACAATCCCAAGTGCCACTCAAAATACTGATATGAGAATTTATAGTATAATTTTTGGTTGAAACTAAAATAAGAATGGAGACAGACATATTTCTTCGCTCAGAGTATATTTATATCCATCAGCAATTGGACTTATTAATTCAATAATTGTTGGAAAGATTGTGTTTAAAATCTATAGTGCTACTGGTGGATAGACATATTTCTTCTTTTTTTTTTTTAATATGGAACTTTTCACAGGACATCTAAGATGAGATTTTTCCATTGAATTGAAGGTGATATTCTATATGTTAAAATGTTTATTGTGTTCAAATTAAACAAAATAAAAAGTACAGTTCAAAGGAAAAGTGGATTTTATTATATTAGATAGATTTGGGCAATAGACACATTTTTATCCCTGAATATCAGAAACATTAAACACCAACATAGTGCACATTTCCAGTGCAAGTGTGTTAAATATATTGTTGAATATATTTGACTATATTAATGAGTGTATTAGTAATGAATCCTTCATAAAATATAAGTTAAATTCTCATTTGAACATATTTATGTTTTTAACAGAGTAGGTAGAAGCTAGTCTTCTATTAAAGATATCAGTAGAAAAATAATAGCAATGTAATATAATATCCATTACTTTGTTGTAATACATTTACATATTTATGTATATATTTATATTTTGGAGATGTATATATATCTCCAAGCCTCCCCAATTATGAGCTAATTCCTTAAAATCTCTCTCTCTCCCTCTGTCTCTCTGTCTCTGTCTCTCATATTGCTCATATACTATTTTATTAGGGCACCATGGCCCAGGCAAGTTGACACATAAAATTAACCATCACACTAATGGAAACTTTGAAAGGCAGGAAGGCAGTGGCTGATATAGCCTGTTGACTGGGCAGCTAGTAAGGAATTTTGAAGATGATGAATATTTAATTTAGGTCTTTTTTAAATTTTTTTTTTGAGGTTTGACATGAATACCTTTCTCCACTTCTCCTGTGTAATAATAAGAACTAGCCACTTTATCCACTAATACATTTGGGTGTAGTGAAAAATCTAACTGGAAAAAGTGTCATTTTTCTATCATGTCAGGCCATGTGAAAAGTGTGACAGCTATAGCAGTCCATTAAAACCGTCCATAACAATAAGTGTGTAGGTGTTCTTGGCCATCCAGCTGGAATACATATCCTAGGTTCTTATCCATAGATATGACCATTGTCTAGGTTCTTACGGTAGAATGTAAACCACTGGTAACTACCAGCTTTGAGAAAAGATGTGTTCTTACTCCATGCTCTTTCCCCTTCTCTACAACAATAATCTGGTATATGTGAGTCAGGTTCAGCCACACAGATGACACCAATGCCCTCAAACTTTTGGTTCCTTTCACTCTTAAAAATCATTGAGGGCCTCAAGAGCTTATGTTTCTTCAGGTCATGTCTATTAATACCGGCAGTATTAGAAAACAAAACTGAGAAACTTTAAAATACAAATATATTTATTCATTTGCAGTAACAATAAATTTGTAACATGCTAAAAAGTGAATGGCACATTTTTATGAAGAATAATCTTTCCAAAAAAATTAGTGAGAAAAGTAGCATTTTATGTTTTTTTAAATCTCATTAATAACTGGTTTAAGAGAAGGCAGTTGAATTCTCATTTCTAATTCTTTATTCAACTTATGGCAGTATGGCAGTATATTGTTTTGGTCAAAATATATGAAGAAAATGTGGTCTCACAGACATGTAGTTGGACAAATAGAAATTTTTTAACAGCCTTTTCCAATAATTGTGAATAGTTTTATATTCCATCAAAACTTCACAAGCTCTAGTTTGTTAAAAATTATTCATGATGTGAAATTAGGAACTCTGTCAAAAAACTCTTTCCACTCTGTTACATTACACTTCATACAGCAGTGATTTTGATACATTGTGGCAGTGTTCTTCTGGAAAAGTTTGGCTTAGTGGGCTATATAGATCTTCCAATGTTGACACATGTCCTTAGGTAATACCAGCATTCACATTTGTTAATATCTCCACCAGTCTCATCAGAAAAGCCTTTAAGTGTTGGAAAGATGTCACGATCCTAGAGGCAGATCTGAGTTTCCCCCCCAAAATTTTTTTGCTTGAAAATTCTATTACTTATTAGCAACAAATAGTGTCATTTTTCTCCTTGTAAAATGTTAATTAAAAAAAATACTATCAAATAACCCAGGCTGTACCTAAGTGCATTTATCTACTGTCTTTTTTTCCAAGTAAAATTGGTCTTCTATAACAACAAAAAATACAAATAACAGAACATACTCACACAAACACAAAAGCAATCAGATGTTTTACTTAGAGAAAACCATCATATTGTTCAGTACTTAACAGAATTTCTTTATGTGTCTTTATCATTTTGTCACACACAATGTTAAAAAGATGTGTAACTAATGATAAAGATTTAATAAAACTAATAATTTTACTGTTTCATTAAGGCAATTATTAAGCAACACTATGCATTTAAAAATTTTTTTAATTGTAATTGCATGGCAACAAAGAGTGCAATGCCTATGTACAGATATAAACACAGGATAAAAAGATACATAGTATCTTAGTATTAGTATGAAAATTATTTTGACTTTGAAGTCTCCTGAAAATGTCTCAGAAATCCCTGGAATTCTATATACTACACATTGAGAACCCCTGCCCTCAAGGGTGTTAGAAACCCAAAATGAAAGAAATCTGATTCCCTAAAAACAGGACTGTTGGTTGAGACAAAAAGGAAAATTTTGTTCATTCAAATACTTATTCACAAGGCTTTTTTTTTCTTTTAGTAGTTATTCCTTTACTCTAACAGAGATATTGACCTCAGAAGTCAGCTGATGTGACAAAAAAATATTTGGAATTGGCTAAGTTGGCAGCAAGAAAAAACCTATTGCAAACTAGAATTAGACTTCTAGAGTTGATTAGACTTATAATGCTTTGGCAAAAATATTGTATACAATTTTTACTGATAAATACCATGTGCTTTTTGAGATATAGCTCTAGGGAAAGTATCTAGAAAAGTTAGGAGTGTTTACTCCTTGCTCCTCTAGCAAAGTAGCAAAAGAAAGACATGAGCTCAGGTAAAAAGTTGCCAATTAGTAAGCAGTAATAGAAGGAAAAGAATTTACAGATTTGGCGCACCGTAGTGTCAGAAAACGAAATGTTCCTACTTACAAAGTAGCAGGATATATGCCTGTTCTTCAAGGATTTTCTTTAAGGCCTGTTAAGACTACTAAGCCAAAAAAAAGGGGGGGGCAGGGAGATACCCCTTTGCCATGTATAAAATAAGGATGTATCAGTACCTTCCCACAGACAGTTTATTGTTTTAAATGGCATAGGGCAGCTTCCACTTAAATGAGAGAGAAGTACATGGGTGCAGAGTAGAAACCAAAATATAAAGTGAGCTTGAACATTACATCTACTACCAGCACATAGGGCTGACTTAAAGCAAATTGAGTAGAAGCCTACTAAGTTTTGGAAATTGTATGTTAAAGAGTTAATAAGCCTGGCCTTCATAGCCCACCCTAAAGACCACGAAGCAAGGCATAGTTTCCAATTCCTACTTCAAAAGGTATAATGGTGGACAATAGACACATATGGTTATATATTATTTACCCTCACAGAGGGCAAAGGTACAGTTCACAAAATATAAGGGATGTTATGGACTGAATGTTTGTGTCTCCCCAAATTCGTATGTTGAAATTCTAACCTCCAATGTGATGGTATTAGGAGGTGGAGCCTTCGGGAAGTAATTAGGTCATGAGGGTGTATCCCTCATGAATGGGATTAGTGCCCTTATAAATAAAGAGTCCCCAGAGAGCTTTCTTATCCTTTCCACCACATTAGGACACAGAAAGAATATAGTCATCTATGAACCAGAAGCAGGTCCTCAATACTTTGCAGTCTCCAGAACAGTGAGAAATAAATATTTGTTGTTTAAATTACTCATTCTGTAGTATTTTACTGATGAAGGATAATAAAATTATTCTAGACAGCAGAACCAGGGGTGGCTAGATTGACTAAGGAAAGAATTTATTTCACTGCTATGGTAGGAAGCTTCAAAATTCCTGCCCAGATGAATTTTAAAATTACTGTCAGTTAATAACTGTTTCCCAGTCTTTCCATTTTTAATTGGCTGTTTTTACTAAAGTATTTGCACACTGTATATTGGGATGAATAGCTAGTTTTGAGCTACTATATATTGAAAGTGGGTTAAATCTTGGGGGGATGTCATGAGAAGCCACATCTAAACTGATACAGAGGTTTGTACATCATCCAGATATTTGAAGTTTCAAGTGAATACAATAAATATATGAGATTTTGGTCTTCTCACTTTCAGAAGGAGTAAATGTATTCTATACAGGGGAAGAAGGGTGGTCAGAGGGGCCCGACTTTGGTGAGACCATTAGCATTACACTCACATACACACACACACACAAATTTGTTTTTCTCTTCTTCCTTGGACTTTTAGTTGTTGGAACGCAAAGCTTTCCAGGAATACTTTGTTTCCTACTTTCTCGTTATACTTGTCCAGTGGAATATGACCAGAAGTAATGTGTGCTAATGATACCTCAGTCATAAGTCATGGACTTACTCCCCTCTTTTCCTCCATCCAACCAACAGAACACTACATAGAACAATGTGATCCTTTGACCAGCCTGACAACAATAATGCCCTAGAGGATGATGCAGCCTTACAATGGAAGAAATTTGGGTCCTTAAGAGGTTATTTAGAGTAGAGATGCATGCAGACCTGGATAATTCACATGGTCAGCTTCGTGGAGATAAAGTTTGTATTAAATAAGCCAATGAATTTGTGGGAGTCTTTGTTATAGTAGCTCAGCTTTTGTTCCAACTACTAAAGGGTGGTATAAATGTAGCATTTGAGATCACAGAAGGCAGAGTCAGAGAAAATATAAAATTCAAGACTCAAGAAATTTGCAGAAATCTTTGAAAAGCTTAAGACTTGAAAACTGTGAAATCCAAGGTTAATGTCGGACATACCTAAATATAAAGAATGAGGATCCCCTAGTGATAAATGTGTCTCACAATTGGAACAAAATATTATCTTTTATCTTCCTATTTCAAATGTGGGGTGGAATTGGGTGAGGAGCAGAGAGAGAACAGAGCAGCAGAGTGAAATCCAAGAATGAAGTGAAAGTCAGTGATACCAGTGATGCTAGTTATTTGGTAAAATAAATCATTAACATACATTTAAAAAAAAATCTTAAAATTATGTTAAAATTCAGTATTAGATTCAAATGCCAAGTATACTGCCACCCCATATCAGTCATACATATGTATCACTCTTACCTAGATTTCCAAAACAGAGAAAATATGCTATTGCCAAAGATGTTATTAGTTATATGATTCTGAGTGTTAAAGGACTCAACAGAAAATTTTGAGCTGAAGATTATACTGAAGATAACTGAGGGAAGCTGATTTTTCCCCCTGCTTCTCTACATGTTAAAAAAACAAAAAGACTCAAAAACCTCACTACTCTAATGTTGGTATGCTGACTTCATAATTTCAATAATTTTGTTTTATTTGTATGCTCAAAATTTTCTGGAAAACTATCTATAATCTTTATCAGGAAAAGAAAAAAACACATATAGAACCCATGACAGATTGTTATATTGTTATGTAAAGTGTGCTTAATGGGTCTATTATTGGGTAACAAGGTCCTACCTAGAATTTATGGTAAATGCAGGATCTCGATCTCCTTTCTTCTAGGTACTAAAGCAGTGATTGCTAGGAAGAGTATAGTTTTTAGTTTTTTAAGGAGAGAAGGCAATATTGATAAGGCGTAAGTAATAGAAGATGAAGTGGGTAGCGTGCATAAAACAAAAGGAAAGCTGAAGTTGACAGGTATTCAGAGAGAATGCAGAAGGAATTTGGACCATGGGTATTCTTACTACTGAATGTCAGGGAGGAAACAAAGGCAACTTAAATCCTCACAGTACAAGTTCCATTTAAAAATATTTTTTAAAAATTGAATATTCTGGCTCCTACATGAAAAATTCCTCCTCAAGTAAAACTCTCTATAAAATATACTGTGATAGAAAACTTTGGTATACAGTGTTGTGACAATCCTGTAAATCCTAGAAAACACAAATACAAAAGTATTATTTATTATTTGCTTTATAGAGCACATTTGGGGTATACTACTGTGTATGATATATGAAAAAATGTTACAAATCTTTTTTCTTAGGGTCTTTTGGTGGCTTAGTAACAGAGAAATGAAAGGAGTAGTAAAATAGGTCACCAGTAAGTGAGGGATTTTCTTGTTTTTTATATTGGGAAATATTGTTTGAGGATAATAATAGATATAAATCATGGATTTGTTGTGCATTACCCTGAGACAGCCAAAGCTCTGTGAGCATTACCATTTTTTTCTATCATTCTTCCCCCTTCTGGGGAGATGTTAAACATAAAGTAAGCCATTTCTCTTATGTTTCCATAAATGTTAACAATTTTTCTTAATAGCCTATGAGTACTTCAAATTATATATGAAATTAAATAACACTCATTGCACATTTAGAGGTACTGTCAATGTTTATCGCAACAATAATCACTATTTTGGGACTTCCAAATGCAAATGAGTCATTCTTTTTCTGCAAACAAAGTGAAATATAAAAGGTATTACTTCATTAAAGTTTTGATTTTATGTTTATGGTACATGTAAGTATCTAGGACATTTAATTTAGACTGATTTAGGTAATCACTTTGCAGGTGTGCTATATTAATTATAATCACATTAGTGATATTCTAATTATGTGTTTGTTTGCATAACACAGCTTAGCTTGAAATCATTGAGGATTTCTTTCCTTAGATACTAGAAGACACAAAAGCACTATAATGATTTATTTTCCATGATGAAATGCATGACTTTGGGTTCTGTTTCCAGATATTCAGAAAATAATTATTAACTGTGAACAAACTACATTAAAAAAAATTCCAATACCTGAAGGCACTGGAGAGTAACGAAAAGGAAAACAAAACCAAACAAAAACCTAGAAATGAATAGATGCTTAAGAGAAGGGAACTTTATAATAGAATATTTATATTTATATGACTTTCCACATAAAGGCCAATGAAGTTTGCACACTAGAGAACGAGTAGAAATCCAGCAAAAAGCCATGTTTTTTCTGGTTACAAAGTTAAGAGCTTCCAGAGTTGTTGTTAAATAAGGGGCAGATTCTAGTAAGAAAAGGGTCATGAAAGAGGAAAGTCCCACATAAGTTAGAGAGAGATCAAGCTTCCTGAGGGAAAGGAATAGCTAAATGATTGAAAAACCTAAGCTGCTGCCAACCACAGGGAAGACAATGTTTGGAGTTTAAGTGTAGTAAAGATAACTACTACATAGACCCAAATCATCCATATACAGAAGAAAATAACAGAATCAAGCATTTCTAAGAATTTGCCATTTACAGTGCCTAGTCTAAAGTAAAAATGAACAAACAAAAATACTAGGCATGAGAAGAAGAAACATTAAGCTATAGTTAAGATAAAAAGCAGTCAATACAAACTGACCCTGAGTTGGCAGAAGAATTGGAATTAGCAATTGAGAAATTGAAGGAAAATATGGATATAGTAAATTAACAGGTAGAAAACTACAGTGGAGAAATGAAAATTATTTTTTAAAGTATATAAATTATAAAACAAAAATATACACTACCTGTAAAAAAAATATCCAATGAATAGGATTGACAATAGATTGGAGATAGTGGAAAAATGGGTAATTGAAATTGAAAATAATCCATAAATATCCAGTGTGCATGACAACTTAAATAAAAGATTAAGAAAGGATCATTACTAAGATGTGAAACAGTATCAAACATTTAACATATGTGCCACTAGAATTTCAGAGACAATAAGAAAGAAAAAAATATTTTTTAAAGGGTAGAAAGTTCCCAAGTTTTGTGAAAACAAAAACCTTCTTATGTAAGGAGTTCAGCAGCCCAAACCAAGAGAGACAGGAAAAAATAGTAAGATAAACAGGTACAACATATAAAATTGATTAAAAACAGGGAGAAAACTTTGAAAGTGGTTAAACAAAAAACACATTATATATAAAGTAATAATGATACAAAAGAGGGCTCGATTATCAAGTTTTGTTAATATTTCTTTCTAGGCATTTCCCCATTTAAACTTAGACTTAAAAATTGTTGGCATGTAGTCATTGATGATATTCTCTTACTGTCTCTTCCATCTCTACTGCATCTATAGTGATCCCTATCCCCCATTTTCTTGCATAGGTTGTCTTTTTTCTGTCATTCTTACAAAAAAAAAATTTCTTTTAGGTAGATATTTATGAGCTTTCTAAATGCTATGGTTTTCTCTAGGAGAGTGTAAGATTATGAATGTGGCATGAATTTATATTTTCACTCACCCTAAATGTATTAAGAGTTTCCCAGATTCAAAGTGAACTGTATGAAAATAAAGCAACATATAATTTCCAGAAACAGTAGAGTTTAAAATGTGGTCAATAATTCTTTAATAGGGAGATTACAAAGAATTTAGAAAGACCACCTCGTAAGTCTCCAAGTTAAGGTTAAGACAAATAGAAAAATAGATAATATAAGTTAAACTGAAAGTAGAGATAGACCTTAGTGGTTTTTTGGTCTCCTTGTAACTGAAAACATGCCCTCAAAGACAATTACGTGGAGCTATTTTTTCAGCCCCAAAGGGTATTGGATTTAGTGATGCATATTATGTTTATTTTTAAATCAGATCAGAGATAATGATGAATTCCATACCATTTACAGCAAATAATTTGATGACTAAAAATATTTATCAAAAAAGAATCAGAGTAATGAATGGTAGAATGATACCTGCTTTCTTTTTCCTGGCTGTGCTTTCTTGTTAAAGCTGCCAACAAATATTTAAATACTGTTCCTGTTAGGGAAAAATATGATATACTCAAGAGAAGAACAGTACATGATCACAATATTTTTCAGGCTAGTAAAGCAGTAATGTGTCAGAAATTAGAGGAAATAATGTCGATTTAAAATTTCTGAATAAAAGAGGAAAGTGGAGGGCTTCCCTGGTGGTGCAGTGGTTGAGAGTCCGCCTGCCGATGCAGGGGACACGGGTTCGTGCCCTGGTCCAGAAGGATCCCACATGCCGCGGAGCCGCTGGGCCCGTGAGCCATGGCCGCTGAGCCTGCACGTCTGGAGCCTGTGCTCCGCAACGGGAGAGGCCACAATAGTGAGAGGCCCACGTACCACAAAAAAACAAACAAAAAAACAAACAAAAAACAAAAAAAAAGGGGAGAGTGGAAAAAAAAACTGCATTGCTACATTGGTTTTTTTTCTTAAGGAATCCATAGTTCTTTTAATAGATCTACTCAACACCCCGCCCCAAAAGAATTATATTCTTCACGTCTGTGAAAATATATAACAACTTTAGCATTATTTGTTAATAAAAAGTTATGTTTCCTCACAAAGTTATATTTTTAATTCTTGATTTAGACTTATGTTTACCCTCAACTTCACAGTCTCCTGTTCATACACCTAGTATAGCAAAGAGAAGAGCACTCTGTTGACCCACAATCTGAATCAGGTTTCAGATGGATATTAGTATGATCTTCTTGCCCAATGAGTAACATCAAAATACTGTAAAATTTTATTAAATTCATTCAGTTTTAACATAAAGTCTAGTTTAAAGCATTTGAAATCAAACTTTGAAGTATTTGAAATGCACATTAATGGTTAATCCCAAGTTAATGTTTTAGTTTATTAATATACATGTTGAAGAGAAGTGTATGATATAATTCCTTACCATTATTTTTTATGAAAACTTTTCTTATTACCACCTAGTAAGAAAGTTCAGAAAACATAATCCCAGTTAATTTTCTCTATCTGTAATTCTGCTTTTTAGATGAATCTAAGTTTTTATGTTTTTATTTTAATTATAAAATTAAGTCACATGAATCAGTAAATAAAACTTGGAACGCATATAGGGCAATTAATAATTATAATAATTTGATCATCATTGATATATGAACAATTAAAATAAATATGAGAGAGGCTATGACAAAAATTGAGCTTTTTAAACTTATAGATACAGAATGATAAAATAACAACTTTGAAAATAGTCATTAAATTTAAACATTTTCATAAGCAACATATATTATTATAATAAGCCCAACAATAAATGGAAAAATTCCTGCTTAATATGATGCCTAATACACCTCCTATCAATTTACCTTTATAATGACCATAATGACATATAATAAAGGAAAATCCAATCCATGAACTTGCAGATAAATTCAAGTGAAGGTAAAATAAAAATGCCTGGGGAAATTTTCTGCTAACCACAACATCAGTAATTGGAATTCAGTTACAAGGTATACATTCTCATGTGTAATTAGACAAGATGCTCCAGTGTAGGTAGAGATGGACATTGGTTTGTTCCTGTTGTTTCATTCTAACTTGAGATTGCAGAGGATATAATAACTAGAATATAAAGAAACCATATTTAATGTGTGGTGTGTAGGAGCTATCTTGTAAATCAGCTAGACAAAAATTTCAACCTTCAATCCATGTGTTAAACTCTACATAGTTTTCAGGATTAGTTCTTTTAACTTAGCAACCATTTAGAGGCATTTATGTTTATAATAAAGTTTGAAGTGGAGAGGTTCTTTACAATATGTTGCATCCTGATACTCATAGCATAAAAATAAATAGTTGCATGCAAATGCAAAGATCAAAACAAGAGAGGGTTTTAAAATTATTATATTAGTAAGAGAAAGTTTATTAAGCTATATATATTCCCTAGTCTTGTCAGAGGTCAGGCTATACCACAGAACACCAGTATATGGATGCCTGGTAGTCTAAACAAGTAATTTGATTTGAGGATTGTATTTGAGCGATCAATACTCAAAATATGTAAGTTGAAAGTGAAGGAAGCTAAGGATATCCCACGAGTGTTGCTTGTTGAAAACCACCAGGCCTGAGCAGAAACATTTACAGTTATAAATTGTGGCAGACCAGCCAACCCTAGAATAGTCCCAAGTTCATGTCCTATACTCTCCTTGAGTATGAGAAGGTCCTATGCCTAGAATATGGCAATGTTGATGTGAGGTCACCCTCATGTTTCTGTTGTGCTATTTATAGGCTCTGTCACATTTGTATGAGTGAGAAAAATGACTCTCTCCTTTGCTGGTTTTGAAAAATGAGCTGCCTGGTTGTGAGTGGGCCAGTGGAGAGGGACATGTTCCAAGGAAATGTGGGAAGCCCCTAAGAGCTCAGTGGTACCTTGCCAGTAGCCAGAAAAAAAAAAAAAAGACGCTCATTCTTCGAGACACAAGGAGATGAATTCTGCCAGCAACCCACGGAAGCGTAGGGGCAGATTTTTACCCCCAAATCTTCTGATGTGATGGTAACCCTGGCTCCACCTTGATTGCAGTCTTGTAAAACACTGAATCAGAGAACCCAGGTGTTTGCCCAGAACTCTGACCTATAGCAACTATGAGATAATAAATACATGTGGCTTTTAGCTATTGTGTTTGTGGTAATTTGTTTTCACAGCAGGAGCCAACTAGTACAATGATAAAATCTTTACAAAATAAAAATCATAAATGAGAGGGAAAGTTTCCTTTGGAACCCAGTAATAATAAGATATAGATAAAAATCATTTTCTATAAGAAATAAGTAAAATACATAGTTGATATTCTCCAGGTATAAGAGATGTTGCTTTTATGAAACAGAAGAAACCATTAAACATAAAAAAAAAATTCAACAGTTTGATAAAAGGAGATATGTAAAAACCCTACTTATAATTTTTTAAATGCAAGAAATATAAAATTCAATAGAGAGATTGTAAAATACACCAAACACTACTTAAGTAAAAGTAATCCGGGCTCCATAGAAATACAACACATTTCTAAGAATAAATGCAAGGATTTCTCATAATAGATGGAAGGTACTGGGCTTAAATGTGACCTGAAAATTTTATTCCTCTCTCACATTCCTTAGCCTTCTTACTATTTTATTTTGTTACTAGAAATTGTCTTCAAATGTGTTATATATTTTACTTATTCACTAGGTTTATTAAATCTCTACTTCTACGGGAATAAAAGGTTTCTGCATGCAGAATTTTAGTGTTTGTTCATTGATGTACCCTAAATATCTAAAACAGGGCATGACTTGTCCTGGGTACCCAAGACATATTTGTTCAATAAATGGGAGTAAAATAGAGGGAGAAGAAAATGACAAATAATGAAACCAAGAGAGATAAGGAGCAGAACAGAAAAAAAATCATAGAAAACATCCATTAGTTTTCAGGATTTTTTAGTCTACAGATCATCAAACTCATTAATTTCCTATAAGCACTCATTATGTAGTTGGTTCTAATGAGTGCTTAAAAGTAAAAGAATTTATATGCAGATGATGAGGTATGGAAGTTATTTTTCCTATTATTTTCAAATGTTCAATTAAACATTAATAACCTTCCATTCAATTATTAGTTAACTTATATTCATTAATAATTTTGTTTATATTAAATTATAAAATCAAATACAATATTAGTATTATTTATGAAATATTTTGGTCCTTATAAAATTGCTGATGTAGCATTGCTATTTTACTAATTTATATATTACACATTTTAGATTTGCTTTGATCTAATACTTATCAAGCCAAATATTTGCTTATCTTTCATTACATGGCAATACAAGTTAGATTACTTCGATTTGATAATTTCATAGTTTTCATTTATTTGATGATTTGGAACAGTTTCTGCCAAAAAAAAAATGTGTCTTTCTATTTATTTTGATATCAGCACATTGCATTCAGAGCTGTAGCTACTTGAAATACAGCTCAACAGCTGCTCTTCACTTTGCTCAATGTTTTGTTTCATGGCCTGTGTTCTGCATCTTACTGTTTTATAAATTATTTTTCTGTTCCTTGGGAACATCTGTTATTCTTTCTTACGTTCTAAACTGTGTTGATTTGTCTGAAGAATAGCATTTGTAGGTTTGGAATACTTTCAGTTCAGAAGTTTATTTTAATTTTGATAACAGTAATTTGGAAACTACACTTATTTATAGTTAAATATGCTTCTGCAAGTGACCTCACATTCTGGGAAAGGAAAACACAGGATTTCAGGAAGTACAATTTTTTATGGTGATATCTGTTAAAGATAAAATGTGATGACATACTGTCTCTTGTAAGTTCCTCAAGTAGTACAAAATTTACTAGTAATATATATTAAATACTCATTTCTGTTTCACTTTGAATAGCAGTGGACTTTTGATTTCTTGAAGATAAAGTTTCCTTTTAGACTCTGTTACTACAAATTCAGTCTCCTCTATCTGGAAGACTCTCTCTTCACAGTTCTGACACACCACCATCTCCTCTTCATGCTTTAAAGTTCTACACAGATGCTATTTCTGCAGGGAGTCTTTCGCTGGCTTCTGGTTAAAGTCAAATATATGTTTCCTCAGCATGTTTCACTTTCACTTTTTTATGTACTCTGAAATTACTTTAATAATGGCCTTTATTTTTCCCACTAGACTCCTAAAGGTTAATATCATATTTGCTAAATTCATCATTATATGTTTTGTTCTGAGCATAGTAATTGGCACAAAATAGACTCTCAGAAAGGTTTTGAACTAATGAGTAAGTAATCACATTGGTATTATGAAAGCCATATATTACATAAAAGATATTGTTAGCATTTCTAAGCTTATATTTCATAAATATATTATGAAATTATATTGTTCTACCACCTTTTGCACATATCCTTTACATCTAATTCTAACATGATTAAAAGCCTAACCCAAATGCCTCATTTCAGAAATTATCCTAACCCCTACCTAGTCTCTACTTCCCAGTGCAAGTAATATTTCCTTCCTCTCACCTTGATTTCATTATCAACACTTACATTACAACAAGTTACAGGATCTACTTTTCTCTATAGCTACTTTCATACACATCTTTATTACTAAATTGCTTTGAGAGACTTAAAGTAGGGTTTTCATCATTTCCTGAGTTGGAACTAACGCTCACTCATTATTTGTAGACTACAAACTGAATGAGATATGATGTTAGCATTTCCAAATTGTATGTAGGTACTCCAAGTGGTCAATAGAGCACTTGGTTAAATGGTTAAATAAATTCTTTAAATAACAAAAGTGATAAATTATTTGAACATTCCCAAATATCTTGGTATGATATACCTTCCTCTAGGTATCAATGGGGCCCTGACCACTAGCTGCTTCCTTGTGTACCAGATCACCTCCTGTGACCCTTCACATTTATGGCTCACTAAGTCCAGCCCAGTGTGCCGCTGATTCTGCCTCTTCTTCATCCAAATTAAGTTACTGGTTCTGAATCAGAGAAGCAACCTGGCCTATTGAAAAGGTTATGTCCTTGTAGACGGGAGTACAAATCCTAGCAACTGTATAACTTTCAGCAAATTGTCAAAATGGTACAAACACCAAATGGTGGCACAAACTACAACATTCGCACTAAATTGCTATATACATATAGCACACTTGAGAACACTGCTGACAAAATGTATCCAATAGCTGGCAAATACTAGGAATTCAAACAAGTATAGGGATTACTGTGACTGCTCATTCATGTAACACTGCTTAGTACAGTTCTTTGCCTTGTGTCTCTTTCCTGCTCATTGTTTATGTCTGGTCCCTGAGAATGCTTTCTATTTCCTTCACAAATCCCTTCTTCTTAAGTGCTCCAATGAACGCAAGTAATACAATTTAGGTATGTTTAAAAAATAAGTAAGATCTAATACAGCTGTGAGTGAATAAAAAAATGGAAGTTACAGTAAAAACTGAGAGGAATTAAGATAAGCTGTATGAAATGAGGTATCATGTTTAATAAGTTAAAAACCTTACTCAGCAGCCTTAATGTCTCTGGAAGCAATTTAGTTTCGCCCAAAGACATTTTGACTTATGATAACCTATTTTAGCATTACCTTAGCATATCCCATGAGAATCATTGCAGTTTACTAGAGTCACAGAGCTGAGCTGTACTGATTGGCTTCACTCCATTCAGTATCTGTCAGTTGAAGAAAAAAAATTCTTATGTGCACTGGAGCATATGCCAAATAGAATACATGCAAAATTCTCTGTTAAAATACAGCAACAATAAGAAATGCAAATCCATTGTATATACTGTAAATTACTTTACAAAGCATACTAATATTAGATCGTTTTCTTCCTCAGGATGACTACAAAAGGGCTGCCTTTCTGTATTGTGGACGTCAGCAATGTGCACAAAAATTTAAAATACACAGAGGAGATTATTCCAAACCTAACCTTCCTTTAATACCCCTGTGAATTTCTGTGTAATTACAGTTACAAAACGTAGCAGTGAATACAGATGTTTGCAAAAATTCTTTCACAAACTGAGGTTTTGAACTGCTGGTACGTGCAGCAATATTTATCCTGGCAGTTATGACTTAAGTGTTTCTTCCAATGAGTAATTCAACCATTCAAAGATTTCTTCGGTTTAAGAAAGGAAAAGGTTAGCTCTTACTGCCAGAATATCTTTTGAAAACTTTCAGTTAGATAGTGAGAAAAAGCAAATTATCTCTTTAGATTTTAGTTTTCTGCTACTGTTTCATTGAAAGTGCAAATCTCCCCATCTGTGCATTTTATTTCTCACCTTTTTTCTTTGGTTCTGTGTGGTTATCAGTTGACAGCAGAGTCACTTTCTTAAACATGTCATTAATCGATGCACTTAGTATTCTAAATGTTTATAAAGTTTGAGATTATTTAAAATATAGTGGATGAGCATGGGGCTTGTCAGTAATTTAGAGGCTGGGCATCTTTACACAAATTCCAGAATGAAAACCAAATAAAATTCACAATGAAATTAATCTGACTCATACTGACAAGTGTGACTCTCAATGGCTGAGAAGAAATTAGGTACAAGTGATAAAAATGTGCTGTAAATGACCACAATTAATAGTACTTTTCCACAAAGAAACTAAGCTTTGTGTTGTTGCTGTTGTTGTTATTTGGAAAGAAGTGTGGTCATGGGAGGGAAAAGTTACTGAAACTGCTTCTTCACTTGTGAAACAAGAGGAATTGATCTATTGTGGTTTTTTTATTATTATTATTCTATACCAATCTCTGGGGTTTAAATCCATGCTTTTGTGTCTTTTGGGGATTTTATGTGAAAAGGCTATCCATGTTCATCTAATTTGGCCCATGGACAAAATCGATTGGTCTGCTCTATATCTCAAGAATTACACACATGAACCTGTGAGCAGAGGTCTCCCAAACACGTTACAGTGGTGGACTTTCAGCTACCAACATGGTTTATTTATGTTGGTTTACTACTCTACTCCAGGTTCTGTTTCTCTGTTCCTCTGTAGTTCTTCCCACTAAGAAAGAAAACTGTTTAAGAGTTTTTATTGAATACTTTTCCAAAAATATATCTTACCAAGTTTTCTGAAAAACATATCAATTAGATTTGATGTCATAAGCCAACATAACATTGACTTAAAGAGAACTCTATCAATTTGCCAACTTCCAGCTCTCTTCGCATCACAATTGTTTCTGGAGTATAATCTCAGGGAGTGCATCAAAGATTTATAATCTTCATAATGGCACAAATAAATTATCCTTATTGGTAATGAGGAATACCTGCTAAACCTAAAATCTTCTATTTAATATTCAGTTATGTAATAACAGAAAAAATATTCTGCAATGAATTTAACAAATTGAATAGGCAAGGTTAAAAGTTTTCTGGGGGCTTTCTAGGTTCAGGAAGGTAGGAAGTGATTTAGTGCAATATGACAGCTATTTGCTTCTTCAGGGGAAAAGATAGCTGCCCCCAGATGGTTTTTAAGAACTCATTAGGAAGCAAAGGTGACAGGTGGTGCTTTCTTATTATTAGGTACACTAGTTAGAGAAACTTCATCTGTAGAAAAAAAAGAAACCTCGGTGAGTGCCTGGATCTAGCATTTGGATCGACTAAAGGCACAAAGCCACCCATGCATGCTTATATATTTTTTGAAATCACAGCATTATATATATTATATCTACTTTGCTTTGCTAAATAGCATCTGCATGTAGAGTGAAAAAGCATCTCTATAATAATTAGAGAAAAAATATACCTTTTCCTGCATGTTTCAAAATAAACTCCAACTCTCAGAATTGTGAGGCAATCCTATATTTTCCCCTAGCATTTAAGGAATTCAAATATCGATAACAAGAGGGAAATAATTTTATTATGGAGAAATCACAGAGGGGAGATTTAAACTGGTGACAGCTGATCCTCTAGAACCTTGAAATTAAAAGTGTAGTTGGAACCAACAGCTTCAACATTACTTGGGACTCCATTAAAAGTGCAGATTACATTTTACCAAGAAACACTTCTTTAGGTAAACATTAAGCATACTGAGAAAGCAGAGTTTAATAAAAAGGGGAGAGCCTGAGGGAGATGGGAGCAGAAGATAAATTTAACACATCTAATCTAGATATTTCTTTTTTTAAAAAATTTTTATTGGAGTATAGTTGATTTACAATGTGTTAGTTTCAGGTGTACAGCAAAGTGAATCAGTTATACATATACATATATCCACTCTTTTAGATTCTTTTCCCATATAGGTCATTACAGAGTATTGAGTAGAGTTCCCTGTGCTATACACTAGGTCCTTGTTAGTTATCTATTGATATTTTATATATATTAGTGTATATATGTCAGTCCTAATCTCCCAATTTATCCCTCCCACCTTCCCCTCGGTAACCATTAGTTTGTTTTCTACATCTGTGACTCTATTTCTGTTTTGTTAATAAGTTCATTTGTACCATTTTTTTTTGTTTTTTAGATTACACATACAAGCAATATCATATGATATTTGTCATTCTCTGTCTGACTTCACTCAGCATGATATTCTCTAGGTCCATCCATGTTGCTGCAAATGGCATCATATATTTCATTCTTTTTGATTCCATTATAGATATATACGTACCACACTTCTTTATCCACTCCTCTGTCATTTACTTTAATACTATTCTCTGCCTTCATTGTAAAGGCTTAAAGTGTACTGCATTGCCATCTTGATCACCTTATTACCCCCCACCTTGTATCTTGGTCTAATATTCCCTTCTGATTTTCATTACTGCTTCTTTTTAGCCCTGCCAATAAATGCTTCAAATTCCAGACCTTAGCTCACAATTGTTTTTGAATTCTCTTTCATGAGTAGCTCTTGTAGTTTTTCATATCACCTCTAAGTTATTTATTCTCAGTGTTCTGCTCACTTTTTCCTTAAAACTGATTGCAGAAATATCTTCCTACACAGTATATTTCTACTTTGATGTTTAAGATTTCAGGTAAGTATCTAAATCCATTTATCACAATCCCTTAAAAAACTACTTTCTCTTCTCAAACTAACACTTGCTTCTCTCAATCCTGCTAGTCAATCAGACCAAATTCTAATTCTAAAAATTTCTCTTCCATTGTCCACTATATGTACTAAATTTCTGATATAAGGTAAATTACATTTAATATAAAATTTAAGGTAAGTGATATAATGTAACAATTTATTACATGGATCCATTATTTTTCTCCATACCCATTCTAACATTTCTGACTTCATTAGCTCACTTCTAGAATATTCTAACTTAAAGCTAGATAGTCTTTCTAATAATATCTTTTCATCACATCTATTTAATTTTCTCAAAATCGCCACTTCCATGTTACTAAACACTAAAATATACTTAATATATTCTTACCCACTTTGAGTCTCAGTACTATGCATGATTTTGAAGAGCCTTTATAATATTCCACCTGGTAGCCTGGATAATTCTTTGGGTAATGTTAATAATTCCTATTCTAGATTATCATGGGTTTGCTTAAATATCAACTGGCATGGTGTATATAAAAATAGGTTTTTTTAAGGTAATAGATTATTTTTTAGAGACTTTTTAGGAGGTTTCCATAAACATTGAACAGAAAGCACAGAGAATCGCCATACGTCCTCTTCCCCACCAACCCACATACAGTTTCCCCTCTTATTAATATTTTCCATTAGTTCAGTGCATTTATTATAATTGATGAACCATACTGGTACATTATGATTAGCTAAATCCATAGTTTACATTAGAGTTCAGTCTTCGGGTTGTACAGTTTTGACAAATACATAATGACATGTATTCACCATCACAGTGCTGAACAGAATAGAATCATTGCCCTAAATATCCCCTGTACTCAACCTATTCCCAGGCAACCACTGACCTTTTTACATTCTCTATTCTGATGATACCATCAAAGGCATTCTTTTTTTATTTTACAGTGTTTTTTATTTCCAACATTTCCTTTTGTTTCTTCCTTAGAATTTCCATCACTCTGTTTATATTACCCATTTACTCTTGTATGTTATCCATTTTTTCTACTAGACTCCTGAAAATATGAATCATAGTTGGTTTCAAACTGCCGTCTAATAATTTCAATATCTCTACACTATATGAGTCTGGTTCTGAAGGTTGCTTTGTGTCTTCACACTTTGTTCCACCTTTTCACATGCTTTATAATTTTTGTTTAAAGCTGCACGTAATACATTGCATTAAAATTGAGATAAATGGGCCTTTAATATAAGATTTTATCTTTATCTGGCTAGAAGTATACCTGTGTTTACTGTTTGCTGTAGTTGTGGTGTCAAAGCCTAAAATATTCTCTAGTTCCTTAGTTTTTCCCTCCTCTGTTGTCTTTGGGTTTCCATAGATAATCCTTCATAAATAAGGTGCAAGACTTGCAGTTCATTCAGTTGTAATCTCCTGTGATCGTGTAGAAGGTCTATTGACGTGTGGGTATGGTATAGTATAAGGAGAAACATTCTTATAGTCCTATGATTAGATCTCAGTCTTCTAATGAGCTGGTGTCCCAGGTCTGTGACCTTCGCAAAGGCTGTTCAGTTCCCTCACTCAGGTTAAGACCAGAGTTTAGAGGACACTGGAGTTGGGTATTTTCCTTCCTCTAAGGTACCATTAGGTTCTTGAAATACAGAAGTTATTAGGCTTTGATAAAATAGTGTCCCTTGAGGGAAGGCTGTTGTTAAGGAGACCATACCACTCTGGGCAGTTTTTCCTGTGACATCAAGTCTCTGGTGGATCTAACATGAGTTTTTGTTTTCAGTTTGTTCAGCAGTTTTTCTTGTTGTAAGGATGTTGGCAGCAACTTCCAAGTCCTTTGCCTGAAAACGGGGCTCTGTTTTTAATGTTTTACTTAATCAAACATGTATACATATATATGTATAAAATTATAAAATGCAGTATAATCTAAATATTTATAATAAAAGAAAAATCAGTTCCTTTCTTTTATCCTCCAACTCTGATTCCTATTTCTCAGAAACAACTGCTTTCAAATATTTTAGAAGTTTTTTTCCTTATATTTATTTCCATGTTACATATAATTGGCTTATATAAAAATTTCTTTTTAAGATTCTGGTATCAACCGCTTCTATCAAAATTTAGGATACAGCTTTCATATTCCCTTCTCCTATACCTTTTCCTACCACACACTTATAACTTTCCTCTATTGTCACAGTTTAGTTATAATATTTGTTTAGCATAATCCATACTGCATATATTGTTATACCTAGAAATACTTTGTATTTATTTTTCATTTGTTTACTTTTCTGTGTACTAAATATTAATCCAAGTTTAAGCTCTTTGTCAGCAATAAAAATATCTTCTCAATGCAATGTAAAATAATCTAGAAATATTACTTTTTCTTTATGGTTAAGTTACTCTGGGAGGTCCATTCTCTGCTTCTTTCTGGAGTAATTCTCTCTATATCTGCTACTCGGGTTTAATTTCTAAGCCTCTACATTTTTTTTTAATGTATATGTTTGTTTGTTGCTTGCTTATTGTTTGTTCCATGCTTCCTCCTTTTCATACCCTCAGAGTAATTTTTGATAAATGTAATAATCAGTCATTTCTTTGAGAATACAATTTTATAGTTTTTGATGTTATTTACAATTTACTTATTCTCTATGTAATCATGTCTAATTTATAACAACATCTGTGTTTAATTAATTAAAATGTATACATTAGCAACTAACTCCTAAGAAGGTTCTTTCTTACTGACCAGGCTTGAATTATTAATACATGTGATAATTGAATTGATTTCTATCAATTAAGTCTGAAAATGTGTTTGTATATATTTTTAAACATATTCTGAAAAACGATAGGAGAATCTTAAATTGGAGATAGAATAAAAGTTAAATGGAAATGCATTAGAAAAAAAATCAAAGTATAGATATACTTAGGAAGACAAGTTTATTGTAATGTGTACTTAAACACAGGAAAATATTGAATTTATATAAAATAACGTGTTCATATGAATTTCAACAATGTATATTTGCTTACAGAGTTAGTATTATCACTCATTTGTTAATTAAAATACCCTCTCCATAACAGGTATTTATATTTTATTTAATTTGATGGCTTATCAATAATTATCATTTTATGTGCATATTTGTCCATAAATGGACATAAATATAGGATTGATGTGATTTTGTTGCATACTGTTGGTTCCTGGTCTGAATATGGCCAGCTGACTTATTTTACTTGGCCAGCAGGATGTTTTTGTTTAGCTTTCATTCTTTTTAATAAATGTGAATACTTTAAGGGACCGATGTGCTGCCTAGTTCATTGGTAAAACAGCTATCTATTTCTCATACCCAGATGCTTCACACATTTATATTACCTATAGGCCTCTGAGGTCATTGTGATCCCTTGAGAGTTGTGAGGGAACTTCCCTGCTGGGAACATCTTTCTTGCCTTTATATTCTCTATTTCATCACTCTGAGTTCTTGCAAATAACTTTAAATCCCAGTTGTCTATATAAGTTCTTGAGATACCAGAATTATTTTTGGAGCAAAGCTTATTTTGCATAATAAAAATTAATATATCATTTAATGAAAAATTATTAGCAAAAATAATTTCCATTGACACGTACACATGAACACCAGTTTTTATTTATAGATTTAATCATTGATTGCAACACAGGTATAAGTAATATTTCATGTGAAAACTAATAGTGCATACTATAGTTATTCTGTTATAATATGATGTTTATCATACATGAATTAGAAATGTGCCTTCAGCCTGCCTTTATGTATTTTCAGTGTAGCTGAATTAGTTACAGTGGAAAACAATTCACTGTTGTAATTAGCCTTTAGCAACACTAAAGCCTTGAAGACACTGACTGGGACTTTTGGCCAGTGACATGGTTACTTGATAGTTAGAACTAGTGCTTACAGCCATAAGGCATTGGGTGTATTTAATGCTCTATAGACTTCAGTTTTTTAGTTTGGTACTGGGTAAGTTATTACTGCAATTTTTCTGCCTTCAAAGGATGACAAAATTTTCTAATTTAGATATTTATTTACCAATGAAATATAATTAAACTATGTCAGTCCTATAATGAATACATGTGATAATTGAATTGATTTCTATCAATTAAGTCTGAAAATTTGTTTATATAGATTTTTAAACATATTCCAAAAAAAGATAGGGGAATCTTAAAATGCAGATAGCATAAAATTTAAAGGGAAATGCATTAGAAAAATGCTAGAAGGGAAACAGGTAGGGGAAACAAGCACATTACTTGAAGGGTAAATTAATACCAAAAATGATTACTATAAAGTCACATAACATTTCAAGAGGCATCAAATTGTTTGAATCTGAGAATAGTGAAAGCAAACTAAATAAGATAAATTGTATATTTTATACTACTAAATAACTCATGTTACTCATGATTTAGCATCTGATATAGTTCAGTAAATTTTACTGTTTATCCCTCCTATTTGCAACCCCATTGTAAACACATGGACATCTTTATATGGCCCATAATAACTGGCCTGGAAATCATACAGAGTTCCTGCTCGGTAAATGTAGTTTAAGTTGATTGATACCTATAAGACTGATCTCATTTTTTATCCTTCTATGATATATTTCTGCATGAACACACGCACACACACACACACACACACACACACACACACACACACGCACACCCCATGCTTTTCATTTAAATCTCTTGGTTTTCTTGCCCTGAGAGCAGAAAAAAAGTATGGCAAAGGCTAAAATTTTCTTGGGATTGTTATTTTTCATTAGCAAGAGAGAGAAAATCTTACTGGCACCTTTTACAATTACAAGTCAAGTAAACGAGAATAACGAAAATATAGTAGATCAGAAGTCTATCTTTATAAACTTGGGTTCCTGGTTAAAGAATAATTTTATTGCTGAATTGTACAAATTTGGTCTCTCTAAGAAATATGCATCTATGTATTGATACCATATTTAGAAAAAATTTCACACCTTCCTTTGAATATTAGGAATAAACAGATAAATGTGAGATACTGCTTGACTTCTAATGTAAAGTATTTGAAGACAAAGAGCAGTTAGAACTGGATCTGGTCCAAAAACTAGCAAATAAATAACAATTACAAAATCAAGATATGGGAAAATATTTCAGAAAGTTTGAACTTTCTTTACTAATTCAGAGGCTATGTGCCTAAAATTCAATTCTTTGAATCACTCTTTATCCTAAAAAATAAAGAGTTCAAAGGAAGCATATTTTGCCATGACCCAACATGAGCCTTTCTAAAATATTTATGAAGACTATCCAGACACCTAATTGTGGCCTAAATGTCCCACATGACCTGGACTCTGCCTGCCATTGACCTCATGTAATACCATTTTCTCCCCCACCTAATATGATCTCATCTTTAGAAAAGACTCATTTCCTTTCTACTCCATGGTCTATATTTGAAATGCTCTTCCCATAGGTCATTTTGATAAAGTGGTTCTCCTTTCCTTTACAATTCAATAATTCATGCCATTCTTCTCAAAAAAATACAGAATTTTGTCTGTCTTAATTAACTGCCCTTGTTCTTATCACTAGAATGTATGGCCTATGAAATCAATATATACATTTTTTGCAGTTTTAATTTTATTACCTTGGATGGGGCCTGACTCATAATAGGCAACATATTTGCCTTTTATGAATATAAATATAACTACTTAATTTGATGGAGTAAATATAATAAGATTAGAAAACCCAAAAGAGAATATTTTTAAATTGGCTTACTTTGTAGGGATTCTGCATTTTATAAGGATTTCCTGGGTATAATCTGTGAGATATACAAACATTTTTCCAGGTTTAATATTAATGTTGTCCAAAGTTTCATTCATTGCTATACTGTTTCTACTCATAGACACGTGGTTTTCCATACCTACGTTAATCTCCATTTTCTGACTTTATTCTATAATAGTTTTAATATTGCAAATGTCCCCAAATTGTTGCCAGATAAAACCTTAACATGGAGAAATACTTTTATAGTAATTGCTTTCTTCCTTCACAGAATACTTTTTATTTCCACAAGAAGCTCTTTGGCCTTGGAATCTGAGACTAAATTTTGAAAAAATCAGCAGGTCAAGACTACAACAATATAGAATGACACACAAATGTGTATATATACCAAGATGGCAGAAAGAATGTATACAAGTTTTACACAAAAATAATTTGACTCACTCTTGGTCTTAATATTTGATCGGCCAGTGTTATATAATTTTTTGGTTATACAAATAGTTTATCTATTAAAAATGGAATAGAACCGGATGTTATTAGAATATTTAACATAGTTTGAAAACTGTTCTTACAGTGGAGAGAGCATGATATTTAGAGTCAGACACCTGGGTCCAAATCCCAAAATAACCTCATATTAAGAATATCATTTTATTTGCATTGTGAAAAATTCTGAACTTGAAAGTGAATGAAGGGCCAAAAAACCTTGGTGGATAAGATCTGTTTATTACTGAATTTTATCTTTAGTAGGCTACTTCTGCCTTCTCTAATCTGAACTTTTCTTTAATTCCTTAGGAAAAATATTAAGTTACTGAGACTTTTCAAAAAGCAGTGCATTCTCCTTATCTTTGGTCCAATTGCCAAGGAAAAAGAAATATTTAACTTCTCTTAAACTTTACTTTCTAATCAATAAAATAAGAACTGTTTTATCATCAATAGGGTTAATAGTTAAAGTAAGATGGCCATGTAGTGTGACTGGCACATAACAAGTTTCACTCCTCTGTGGTGATACATTAAACTGACCTTTCATACTGAAGTCATCATAAATAACTGTCAAAGAAAGTAATATAATTGTACAACTAAAAATCACCTATGATTTTACTTAGCCCAATTATTTCACTTTATATATGTTGGAACCATAGCTACAGAGAGTGTAATAATTTAAATAATGTGAAAGCTGTTGGTGGGCTTGAGACTAGAATCTAGCAGAGCATGTATATACCAATGAATATTCTCCTTTTATCCAATTACCTTCCTTCACTTGTTTTTATTTTCTTGCTTTATTTATATTCTTTCCTTTTGTGGTGAGGGAAGAATTTTGTTAGCCAAAATAAACAGAGTCAGAAAGATGCAAATGGCTCCAGGAACAGTGGATATATTAAATACAAGCATGCATGAGAACTAAAATATGCCTTCTTAGGTTTATAAAGTGATTTAATGGAAGTTTACATTTTACATTCACCACAGCGCCAGCTCAATCACTCTGCTGCTCTAAGAGATTTATACTGTACAGAGCCACCATATCTCTTTCTTTCCTTCCTTCCTGCCTTCCTCCTCCTTTATTCCTCTCATTCCGCCTCCTCCCACCCACTTCTTCTCCTCCTCCTGCTTTTCATCCTCCTTCTTGCTGTTTAAAGAAAACATGAAGAAGGGGGCTTCCCTGGTGGCGCAGTGGTCGAGAGTCCGCCTGCCGATGCAGGGGACGCGGGTTCGTGCCCCGGTCCGGGAAGATCCCACATGCCGTGAGCCATGGCCGTTGAGCCTGTGTGTCTGGAGCCTGTGCTCCACAACAGGAGAGGCCACAACAGTGAGAGGCCCGCGTACCGCAAAAAAAAAGAAAAAAAAAAAAGAAAACATGAAGAGCCAAGGCAGCATCCCTGTCAGGGCATTTCTCTTCTCACCAAAAGCAAAGTGTATTTCAAGCAATCAGTATGTATATAGGCATATTCTATTAGGATAGTAATTAGTGGCAATGGACTTCAGCTATATTAAAAGACTTCCTAATGAGCAATAAAGAACACAACTTCACTGGCATTTTAATGACAGCATCACTATTTGACAATGTCAAGTCACCTTGTTAAGGGAGAATAGCTAATTATAATGTAAATAAGTTACCTCTCACATATTTAGAATGCATATATCTCATATAATATCTTTGTCCTAAAATCCAAAAATATTATGAATGCCATTTAACTTTCTACTGATGAATTACCTTGGATTAAGTAAACTGTAGGACAAAAAAACAGTCTTAGAAACTAGATACAAGCATATTCTTTTCAGTATTTTCTGAAATCAAGGATAGTTGCAAATGAGTATATTGAGTAGCATATATTAATTCTATCTTGGAATACCATAAAGAACCAGAGTATACCATAGGTACTGGCTTTAATGACTTTAGTTCCTTTCCTGACTATACAGTGGACATTTTGATTTCAATGCTCTATTTTAAGGACTAAATAAGAAAATGAAGGTAAAACTGCTTAAAGATTTGTCATCAAAACTATTTATCTTGCCCTTTTCTCTCTACTAATAGTAACAAAACATTTTCCTCCTGTAGTGGATATTTTCAGAACATATAAAAGCTAATACAACATTGTTGAAATGGTTTTGAACGCAAACATCATAAAAGACAATCATAAAATTTCTACTCCTATTAACAAAGTAGAAAAGCCAACAGTGCTGCGGCACTGAGCAAGAATTTTACCTCAATAAGTCTGACTCCAGAGTTCATGTTACCTGTAAACTGTATGTGCTCAGCTTACTGGCTTTAAATTGTAGAGAAAAGAAGAGACAGGAAGGGAAGGGATGAGAAGAGAGAAGAGAGGGAATAGGAGGGGAAGGGAAGGAGGAGAAGTGAGAAGAGGAAAAAAATCAGGAAGAGAGAAGGGAGTACAGAAGCACTGAAATTTAAAAGGTTTGGAAAAGGATGATTTAAAGAGTTTTTAGGACCTATTGAAATTTTAGTCTGCTATTGCCCATTGAAAAAATTGAAGGAAACAGGTTTTTTTCATCCCAGGACTCATTCATCTTTGGCTATGCTGGATATAAACTTTGGCACTTTTGTAAGGAAATATTGGAAAGAAAGATACTCATATTATTTTAATTTTTCATTAAGTTTGAATCACAGCTTCCCAAAAAACAAACTTGTGTTTTACAGTAAAACAAGTTAAATTAACAAGTTCCAAAAAGTTAATGTAGTACACCAGAAAACTGTTCTCATAATTTACAACAAAGTGTCTTAAAATTTTACCTCTCAAGATTCAGGTAAAAAGATGGAAAAAAGGAAGTAAATAATATTATTGGTGCTCACTAGAAAGTTAAGAGAATCATATAGTTGTATTTACTTGCAATTAAAATATTCATAATGTAAGTATAAAATAGAAGGAATTAATCCTCACCTATAATAAAGTAGTTAATTATAATGATAGTAAGAGATATGAAACATTAATTTATGTTAGAAAATTAACATTAAAATTAAAAAGGAAAAAAGAATACTCCATACGATATCAGCTTTAGAAGGTTGTCTTTGCTGGGAGCCAAGTATATTTGTTATATATGTTAGAGTGGGGAAAGTTTGAGATTAAGGTATATAGTAATTGTGACAAATTGAAAGTAGGAAAAAAAAGGTTACAATTTTTTTTAAAAAAATGCTTGTAAAATACAACTTGCTATAACATCCAGACTCTAACATTAATTTTGATTATTGTCCTTATTAAATTCAACCATAAATATATTTAAGACAGTATTGATAATGTGAATTGGAGAGGGTATCCAATTTTAGTCCAGAACAGTAAAGTATCTGCTGTGACTCCTACATCTGTTCACAAAGCAGAGCTTTTGTTAGCTATATGCTGTACTAAGACTAGTAGATACCAAGGCCAGTGTTACAGCCTGTGAAGTTAACTGAACAACAAGAAATACAACAAATATATTAAACAATGATGGGTCTTAAAGCTCTCTCTGAAGACACTACTCTGCCTCTTTTAAATATGTATCTTAACTTTCAAAAATAACATGTTGCATTTTATCAAATATATATGGTAATTTGCTTTGAGAAATATCTGCATATTAATCATGAATAAAGTATGTAACAAAAATGAATGTCACCTATAGCAAAATCTATGCAAAATACTACCATAAAGCTAGCAGCAGGAA